>NW_027520443.1:0-58622 GCF_051991245.1 Festucalex cinctus
CAGCTCAAATGTACACAATTGCTGATTATGGCTGTCAAATCTAAACCAAACGTTGTGCACTCAAATCTTTTGCTGTATTTAGTTTATTTTGGCATCCGGATGATGATTCTAGCATGAAATTGCTTGGGCACCTGTTAATTTTTAAGATTTTGACACATTCAGCTCAAATGTACAATCATGCGCTAAAAACGCATTTAAAGCAATAAAAAGGTGATTATGGCTGTCAAACCTAAACCAAACGTTGTGCACTCAAATCTTTTGCTGTATTTAGTTTATTTTGGCATCCGGATGATGATTCTAGCATGAAATTGCTTGGGCACCTGTTAATTTTTAAGATTTTGACACATTCAGCTCAAATGTACACAATTGCTGATTATGGCTGTCAAATCTAAACCAAACGTGCACTCAAATCTTTTGCTGTATTTAGTTTATTTTGGCATCCGGATGATGATTCTAGCATGAAATTGCTTGGGCACCTGTTAATTTTTAAGATTTTGACACATTCAGCTCAAATGTACACAATTGCTGATTATGGCTGTCAAATCTAAACCAAACGTTGTGCACTCAAATCTTTTGCTGTATTTAGTTTATTTTGGCATCCGGATGATGATTCTAGCATGAAATTGCTTGGGCACCTGTTAATTTTTAAGATTTTGACACATTCAGCTCAAATGTACAATCATGCGCTAAAAACGCATTTAAAGCAATAAAAAGGTGATTATGGCTGTCAAACCTAAACCAAACGTTGTGCACTCAAATCTTTTGCTGTATTTAGTTTATTTTGGCATCCGGATGATGATTCTAGCATGAAATTGCTTGGGCACCTGTTAATTTTTAAGATTTTGACACATTCAGCTCAAATGTACACAATTGCTGATTATGGCTGTCAAATCTAAACCAAACGTTGTGCACTCAAATCTTTTGCTGTATTTAGTTTATTTTGGCATCCGGATGATGATTCTAGCATGAAATTGCTTGGGCACCTGTTAATTTTTAAGATTTTGACACATTCAGCTCAAATGTACAATCATGCGCTAAAAACGCATTTAAAGCAATAAAAAGGTGATTATGGCTGTCAAACCTAAACCAAACGTTGTGCACTCAAATCTTTTGCTGTATTTAGTTTATTTTGGCATCCGGATGATGATTCTAGCATGAAATTGCTTGGGCACCTGTTAATTTTTAAGATTTTGACACATTCAGCTCAAATGTACACAATTGCTGATTATGGCTGTCAAATCTAAACCAAACGTGCACTCAAATCTTTTGCTGTATTTAGTTTATTTTGGCATCCGGATGATGATTCTAGCATGAAATTGCTTGGGCACCTGTTAATTTTTAAGATTTTGACACATTCAGCTCAAATGTACACAATTGCTGATTATGGCTGTCAAATCTAAACCAAACGTTGTGCACTCAAATCTTTTGCTGTATTTAGTTTATTTTGGCATCCGGATGATGATTCTAGCATGAAATTGCTTGGGCACCTGTTAATTTTTAAGATTTTGACACATTCAGCTCAAATGTACAATCATGCGCTAAAAACGCATTTAAAGCAATAAAAAGGTGATTATGGCTGTCAAACCTAAACCAAACGTTGTGCACTCAAATCTTTTGCTGTATTTAGTTTATTTTGGCATCCGGATGATGATTCTAGCATGAAATTGCTTGGGCACCTGTTAATTTTTAAGATTTTGACACATTCAGCTCAAATGTACACAATTGCTGATTATGGCTGTCAAATCTAAACCAAACGTTGTGCACTCAAATCTTTTGCTGTATTTAGTTTATTTTGGCATCCGGATGATGATTCTAGCATGAAATTGCTTGGGCACCTGTTAATTTTTAAGATTTTGACACATTCAGCTCAAATGTACAATCATGCGCTAAAAACGCATTTAAAGCAATAAAAAGGTGATTATGGCTGTCAAACCTAAACCAAACGTTGTGCACTCAAATCTTTTGCTGTATTTAGTTTATTTTGGCATCCGGATGATGATTCTAGCATGAAATTGCTTGGGCACCTGTTAATTTTTAAGATTTTGACACATTCAGCTCAAATGTACACAATTGCTGATTATGGCTGTCAAATCTAAACCAAACGTTGTGCACTCAAATCTTTTGCTGTATTTAGTTTATTTTGGCATCCGGATGATGATTCTAGCATGAAATTGCTTGGGCACCTGTTAATTTTTAAGATTTTGACACATTCAGCTCAAATGTACAATCATGCGCTAAAAACGCATTTAAAGCAATAAAAAGGTGATTATGGCTGTCAAACCTAAACCAAACGTTGTGCACTCAAATCTTTTGCTGTATTTAGTTTATTTTGGCATCCGGATGATGATTCTAGCATGAAATTGCTTGGGCACCTGTTAATTTTTAAGATTTTGACACATTCAGCTCAAATGTACACAATTGCTGATTATGGCTGTCAAATCTAAACCAAACGTTGTGCACTCAAATCTTTTGCTGTATTTAGTTTATTTTGGCATCCGGATGATGATTCTAGCATGAAATTGCTTGGGCACCTGTTAATTTTTAAGATTTTGACACATTCAGCTCAAATGTACAATCATGCGCTAAAAACGCATTTAAAGCAATAAAAAGGTGATTATGGCTGTCAAACCTAAACCAAACGTTGTGCACTCAAATCTTTTGCTGTATTTAGTTTATTTTGGCATCCGGATGATGATTCTAGCATGAAATTGCTTGGGCACCTGTTAATTTTTAAGATTTTGACACATTCAGCTCAAATGTACACAATTGCTGATTATGGCTGTCAAATCTAAACCAAACGTTGTGCACTCAAATCTTTTGCTGTATTTAGTTTATTTTGGCATCCGGATGATGATTCTAGCATGAAATTGCTTGGGCACCTGTTAATTTTTAAGATTTTGACACATTCAGCTCAAATGTACAATCATGCGCTAAAAACGCATTTAAAGCAATAAAAAGGTGATTATGGCTGTCAAACCTAAACCAAACGTTGTGCACTCAAATCTTTTGCTGTATTTAGTTTATTTTGGCATCCGGATGATGATTCTAGCATGAAATTGCTTGGGCACCTGTTAATTTTTAAGATTTTGACACATTCAGCTCAAATGTACACAATTGCTGATTATGGCTGTCAAATCTAAACCAAACGTTGTGCACTCAAATCTTTTGCTGTATTTAGTTTATTTTGGCATCCGGATGATGATTCTAGCATGAAATTGCTTGGGCACCTGTTAATTTTTAAGATTTTGACACATTCAGCTCAAATGTACAATCATGCGCTAAAAACGCATTTAAAGCAATAAAAAGGTGATTATGGCTGTCAAACCTAAACCAAACGTTGTGCACTCAAATCTTTTGCTGTATTTAGTTTATTTTGGCATCCGGATGATGATTCTAGCATGAAATTGCTTGGGCACCTGTTAATTTTTAAGATTTTGACACATTCAGCTCAAATGTACACAATTGCTGATTATGGCTGTCAAATCTAAACCAAACGTTGTGCACTCAAATCTTTTGCTGTATTTAGTTTATTTTGGCATCCGGATGATGATTCTAGCATGAAATTGCTTGGGCACCTGTTAATTTTTAAGATTTTGACACATTCAGCTCAAATGTACAATCATGCGCTAAAAACGCATTTAAAGCAATAAAAAGGTGATTATGGCTGTCAAACCTAAACCAAACGTTGTGCACTCAAATCTTTTGCTGTATTTAGTTTATTTTGGCATCCGGATGATGATTCTAGCATGAAATTGCTTGGGCACCTGTTAATTTTTAAGATTTTGACACATTCAGCTCAAATGTACACAATTGCTGATTATGGCTGTCAAATCTAAACCAAACGTTGTGCACTCAAATCTTTTGCTGTATTTAGTTTATTTTGGCATCCGGATGATGATTCTAGCATGAAATTGCTTGGGCACCTGTTAATTTTTAAGATTTTGACACATTCAGCTCAAATGTACAATCATGCGCTAAAAACGCATTTAAAGCAATAAAAAGGTGATTATGGCTGTCAAACCTAAACCAAACGTTGTGCACTCAAATCTTTTGCTGTATTTAGTTTATTTTGGCATCCGGATGATGATTCTAGCATGAAATTGCTTGGGCACCTGTTAATTTTTAAGATTTTGACACATTCAGCTCAAATGTACACAATTGCTGATTATGGCTGTCAAATCTAAACCAAACGTTGTGCACTCAAATCTTTTGCTGTATTTAGTTTATTTTGGCATCCGGATGATGATTCTAGCATGAAATTGCTTGGGCACCTGTTAATTTTTAAGATTTTGACACATTCAGCTCAAATGTACAATCATGCGCTAAAAACGCATTTAAAGCAATAAAAAGGTGATTATGGCTGTCAAACCTAAACCAAACGTTGTGCACTCAAATCTTTTGCTGTATTTAGTTTATTTTGGCATCCGGATGATGATTCTAGCATGAAATTGCTTGGGCACCTGTTAATTTTTAAGATTTTGACACATTCAGCTCAAATGTACACAATTGCTGATTATGGCTGTCAAATCTAAACCAAACGTTGTGCACTCAAATCTTTTGCTGTATTTAGTTTATTTTGGCATCCGGATGATGATTCTAGCATGAAATTGCTTGGGCACCTGTTAATTTTTAAGATTTTGACACATTCAGCTCAAATGTACAATCATGCGCTAAAAACGCATTTAAAGCAATAAAAAGGTGATTATGGCTGTCAAACCTAAACCAAACGTTGTGCACTCAAATCTTTTGCTGTATTTAGTTTATTTTGGCATCCGGATGATGATTCTAGCATGAAATTGCTTGGGCACCTGTTAATTTTTAAGATTTTGACACATTCAGCTCAAATGTACACAATTGCTGATTATGGCTGTCAAATCTAAACCAAACGTTGTGCACTCAAATCTTTTGCTGTATTTAGTTTATTTTGGCATCCGGATGATGATTCTAGCATGAAATTGCTTGGGCACCTGTTAATTTTTAAGATTTTGACACATTCAGCTCAAATGTACAATCATGCGCTAAAAACGCATTTAAAGCAATAAAAAGGTGATTATGGCTGTCAAACCTAAACCAAACGTTGTGCACTCAAATCTTTTGCTGTATTTAGTTTATTTTGGCATCCGGATGATGATTCTAGCATGAAATTGCTTGGGCACCTGTTAATTTTTAAGATTTTGACACATTCAGCTCAAATGTACACAATTGCTGATTATGGCTGTCAAATCTAAACCAAACGTTGTGCACTCAAATCTTTTGCTGTATTTAGTTTATTTTGGCATCCGGATGATGATTCTAGCATGAAATTGCTTGGGCACCTGTTAATTTTTAAGATTTTGACACATTCAGCTCAAATGTACAATCATGCGCTAAAAACGCATTTAAAGCAATAAAAAGGTGATTATGGCTGTCAAACCTAAACCAAACGTTGTGCACTCAAATCTTTTGCTGTATTTAGTTTATTTTGGCATCCGGATGATGATTCTAGCATGAAATTGCTTGGGCACCTGTTAATTTTTAAGATTTTGACACATTCAGCTCAAATGTACAATCATGCGCTAAAAACGCATTTAAAGCAATAAAAAGGTGATTATGGCTGTCAAACCTAAACCAAACGTTGTGCACTCAAATCTTTTGCTGTATTTAGTTTATTTTGGCATCCGGATGATGATTCTAGCATGAAATTGCTTGGGCACCTGTTAATTTTTAAGATTTTGACACATTCAGCTCAAATGTACACAATTGCTGATTATGGCTGTCAAATCTAAACCAAACGTTGTGCACTCAAATCTTTTGCTGTATTTAGTTTATTTTGGCATCCGGATGATGATTCTAGCATGAAATTGCTTGGGCACCTGTTAATTTTTAAGATTTTGACACATTCAGCTCAAATGTACAATCATGCGCTAAAAACGCATTTAAAGCAATAAAAAGGTGATTATGGCTGTCAAACCTAAACCAAACGTTGTGCACTCAAATCTTTTGCTGTATTTAGTTTATTTTGGCATCCGGATGATGATTCTAGCATGAAATTGCTTGGGCACCTGTTAATTTTTAAGATTTTGACACATTCAGCTCAAATGTACACAATTGCTGATTATGGCTGTCAAATCTAAACCAAACGTTGTGCACTCAAATCTTTTGCTGTATTTAGTTTATTTTGGCATCCGGATGATGATTCTAGCATGAAATTGCTTGGGCACCTGTTAATTTTTAAGATTTTGACACATTCAGCTCAAATGTACAATCATGCGCTAAAAACGCATTTAAAGCAATAAAAAGGTGATTATGGCTGTCAAACCTAAACCAAACGTTGTGCACTCAAATCTTTTGCTGTATTTAGTTTATTTTGGCATCCGGATGATGATTCTAGCATGAAATTGCTTGGGCACCTGTTAATTTTTAAGATTTTGACACATTCAGCTCAAATGTACACAATTGCTGATTATGGCTGTCAAATCTAAACCAAACGTTGTGCACTCAAATCTTTTGCTGTATTTAGTTTATTTTGGCATCCGGATGATGATTCTAGCATGAAATTGCTTGGGCACCTGTTAATCTTTAAGATTTTGACACATTCAGCTCAAATGTACAATCATGCGCTAAAAACGCATTTAAAGCAATAAAAAGGTGATTATGGCTGTCAAACCTAAACCAAACGTTGTGCACTCAAATCTTTTGCTGTATTTAGTTTATTTTGGCATCCGGATGATGATTCTAGCATGAAATTGCTTGGGCACCTGTTAATTTTTAAGATTTTGACACATTCAGCTCAAATGTACACAATTGCTGATTATGGCTGTCAAATCTAAACCAAACGTTGTGCACTCAAATCTTTTGCTGTATTTAGTTTATTTTGGCATCCGGATGATGATTCTAGCATGAAATTGCTTGGGCACCTGTTAATTTTTAAGATTTTGACACATTCAGCTCAAATGTACAATCATGCGCTAAAAACGCATTTAAAGCAATAAAAAGGTGATTATGGCTGTCAAACCTAAACCAAACGTTGTGCACTCAAATCTTTTGCTGTATTTAGTTTATTTTGGCATCCGGATGATGATTCTAGCATGAAATTGCTTGGGCACCTGTTAATTTTTAAGATTTTGACACATTCAGCTCAAATGTACAATCATGCGCTAAAAACGCATTTAAAGCAATAAAAAGGTGATTATGGCTGTCAAACCTAAACCAAACGTTGTGCACTCAAATCTTTTGCTGTATTTAGTTTATTTTGGCATCCGGATGATGATTCTAGCATGAAATTGCTTGCGCACCTGTTAATTTTTAAGATTTTGACACATTCAGCTCAAATGTACACAATTGCTGATTATGGCTGTCAAATCTAAACCAAACGTTGTGCACTCAAATCTTTTGCTGTATTTAGTTTATTTTGGCATCCGGATGATGATTCTAGCATGAAATTGCTTGGGCACCTGTTAATTTTTAAGATTTTGACACATTCAGCTCAAATGTACAATCATGCGCTAAAAACGCATTTAAAGCAATAAAAAGGTGATTATGGCTGTCAAACCTAAACCAAACGTTGTGCACTCAAATCTTTTGCTGTATTTAGTTTATTTTGGCATCCGGATGATGATTCTAGCATGAAATTGCTTGGGCACCTGTTAATTTTTAAGATTTTGACACATTCAGCTCAAATGTACACAATTGCTGATTATGGCTGTCAAATCTAAACCAAACGTTGTGCACTCAAATCTTTTGCTGTATTTAGTTTATTTTGGCATCCGGATGATGATTCTAGCATGAAATTGCTTGGGCACCTGTTAATTTTTAAGATTTTGACACATTCAGCTCAAATGTACAATCATGCGCTAAAAACGCATTTAAAGCAATAAAAAGGTGATTATGGCTGTCAAACCTAAACCAAACGTTGTGCACTCAAATCTTTTGCTGTATTTAGTTTATTTTGGCATCCGGATGATGATTCTAGCATGAAATTGCTTGGGCACCTGTTAATTTTTAAGATTTTGACACATTCAGCTCAAATGTACACAATTGCTGATTATGGCTGTCAAATCTAAACCAAACGTGCACTCAAATCTTTTGCTGTATTTAGTTTATTTTGGCATCCGGATGATGATTCTAGCATGAAATTGCTTGGGCACCTGTTAATTTTTAAGATTTTGACACATTCAGCTCAAATGTACAATCATGCGCTAAAAACGCATTTAAAGCAATAAAAAGGTGATTATGGCTGTCAAACCTAAACCAAACGTTGTGCACTCAAATCTTTTGCTGTATTTAGTTTATTTTGGCATCCGGATGATGATTCTAGCATGAAATTGCTTGGGCACCTGTTAATTTTTAAGATTTTGACACATTCAGCTCAAATGTACACAATTGCTGATTATGGCTGTCAAATCTAAACCAAACGTTGTGCACTCAAATCTTTTGCTGTATTTAGTTTATTTTGGCATCCGGATGATGATTCTAGCATGAAATTGCTTGGGCACCTGTTAATTTTTAAGATTTTGACACATTCAGCTCAAATGTACAATCATGCGCTAAAAACGCATTTAAAGCAATAAAAAGGTGATTATGGCTGTCAAACCTAAACCAAACGTTGTGCACTCAAATCTTTTGCTGTATTTAGTTTATTTTGGCATCCGGATGATGATTCTAGCATGAAATTGCTTGGGCACCTGTTAATTTTTAAGATTTTGACACATTCAGCTCAAATGTACACAATTGCTGATTATGGCTGTCAAATCTAAACCAAACGTTGTGCACTCAAATCTTTTGCTGTATTTAGTTTATTTTGGCATCCGGATGATGATTCTAGCATGAAATTGCTTGGGCACCTGTTAATTTTTAAGATTTTGACACATTCAGCTCAAATGTACAATCATGCGCTAAAAACGCATTTAAAGCAATAAAAAGGTGATTATGGCTGTCAAACCTAAACCAAACGTTGTGCACTCAAATCTTTTGCTGTATTTAGTTTATTTTGGCATCCGGATGATGATTCTAGCATGAAATTGCTTGGGCACCTGTTAATTTTTAAGATTTTGACACATTCAGCTCAAATGTACACAATTGCTGATTATGGCTGTCAAATCTAAACCAAACGTTGTGCACTCAAATCTTTTGCTGTATTTAGTTTATTTTGGCATCCGGATGATGATTCTAGCATGAAATTGCTTGGGCACCTGTTAATTTTTAAGATTTTGACACATTCAGCTCAAATGTACACAATTGCTGATTATGGCTGTCAAATCTAAACCAAACGTTGTGCACTCAAATCTTTTGCTGTATTTAGTTTATTTTGGCATCCGGATGATGATTCTAGCATGAAATTGCTTGGGCACCTGTTAATTTTTAAGATTTTGACACATTCAGCTCAAATGTACAATCATGCGCTAAAAACGCATTTAAAGCAATAAAAAGGTGATTATGGCTGTCAAACCTAAACCAAACGTTGTGCACTCAAATCTTTTGCTGTATTTAGTTTATTTTGGCATCCGGATGATGATTCTAGCATGAAATTGCTTGGGCACCTGTTAATTTTTAAGATTTTGACACATTCAGCTCAAATGTACACAATTGCTGATTATGGCTGTCAAATCTAAACCAAACGTTGTGCACTCAAATCTTTTGCTGTATTTAGTTTATTTTGGCATCCGGATGATGATTCTAGCATGAAATTGCTTGGCCACCTGTTAATTTTTAAGATTTTGACACATTCAGCTCAAATGTACAATCATGCGCTAAAAACGCATTTAAAGCAATAAAAAGGTGATTATGGCTGTCAAACCTAAACCAAACGTTGTGCACTCAAATCTTTTGCTGTATTTAGTTTATTTTGGCATCCGGATGATGATTCTAGCATGAAATTGCTTGGGCACCTGTTAATTTTTAAGATTTTGACACATTCAGCTCAAATGTACACAATTGCTGATTATGGCTGTCAAATCTAAACCAAACGTTGTGCACTCAAATCTTTTGCTGTATTTAGTTTATTTTGGCATCCGGATGATGATTCTAGCATGAAATTGCTTGGGCACCTGTTAATTTTTAAGATTTTGACACATTCAGCTCAAATGTACAATCATGCGCTAAAAACGCATTTAAAGCAATAAAAAGGTGATTATGGCTGTCAAACCTAAACCAAACGTTGTGCACTCAAATCTTTTGCTGTATTTAGTTTATTTTGGCATCCGGATGATGATTCTAGCATGAAATTGCTTGGGCACCTGTTAATTTTTAAGATTTTGACACATTCAGCTCAAATGTACACAATTGCTGATTATGGCTGTCAAATCTAAACCAAACGTTGTGCACTCAAATCTTTTGCTGTATTTAGTTTATTTTGGCATCCGGATGATGATTCTAGCATGAAATTGCTTGGGCACCTGTTAATTTTTAAGATTTTGACACATTCAGCTCAAATGTACACAATTGCTGATTATGGCTGTCAAATCTAAACCAAACGTTGTGCACTCAAATCTTTTGCTGTATTTAGTTTATTTTGGCATCCGGATGATGATTCTAGCATGAAATTGCTTGGGCACCTGTTAATTTTTAAGATTTTGACACATTCAGCTCAAATGTACAATCATGCGCTAAAAACGCATTTAAAGCAATAAAAAGGTGATTATGGCTGTCAAACCTAAACCAAACGTTGTGCACTCAAATCTTTTGCTGTATTTAGTTTATTTTGGCATCCGGATGATGATTCTAGCATGAAATTGCTTGGGCACCTGTTAATTTTTAAGATTTTGACACATTCAGCTCAAATGTACACAATTGCTGATTATGGCTGTCAAATCTAAACCAAACGTTGTGCACTCAAATCTTTTGCTGTATTTAGTTTATTTTGGCATCCGGATGATGATTCTAGCATGAAATTGCTTGGGCACCTGTTAATTTTTAAGATTTTGACACATTCAGCTCAAATGTACAATCATGCGCTAAAAACGCATTTAAAGCAATAAAAAGGTGATTATGGCTGTCAAACCTAAACCAAACGTTGTGCACTCAAATCTTTTGCTGTATTTAGTTTATTTTGGCATCCGGATGATGATTCTAGCATGAAATTGCTTGGGCACCTGTTAATTTTTAAGATTTTGACACATTCAGCTCAAATGTACACAATTGCTGATTATGGCTGTCAAATCTAAACCAAACGTTGTGCACTCAAATCTTTTGCTGTATTTAGTTTATTTTGGCATCCGGATGATGATTCTAGCATGAAATTGCTTGGGCACCTGTTAATTTTTAAGATTTTGACACATTCAGCTCAAATGTACAATCATGCGCTAAAAACGCATTTAAAGCAATAAAAAGGTGATTATGGCTGTCAAACCTAAACCAAACGTTGTGCACTCAAATCTTTTGCTGTATTTAGTTTATTTTGGCATCCGGATGATGATTCTAGCATGAAATTGCTTGGGCACCTGTTAATTTTTAAGATTTTGACACATTCAGCTCAAATGTACACAATTGCTGATTATGGCTGTCAAATCTAAACCAAACGTTGTGCACTCAAATCTTTTGCTGTATTTAGTTTATTTTGGCATCCGGATGATGATTCTAGCATGAAATTGCTTGGGCACCTGTTAATTTTTAAGATTTTGACACATTCAGCTCAAATGTACAATCATGCGCTAAAAACGCATTTAAAGCAATAAAAAGGTGATTATGGCTGTCAAACCTAAACCAAACGTTGTGCACTCAAATCTTTTGCTGTATTTAGTTTATTTTGGCATCCGGATGATGATTCTAGCATGAAATTGCTTGGGCACCTGTTAATTTTTAAGATTTTGACACATTCAGCTCAAATGTACACAATTGCTGATTATGGCTGTCAAATCTAAACCAAACGTTGTGCACTCAAATCTTTTGCTGTATTTAGTTTATTTTGGCATCCGGATGATGATTCTAGCATGAAATTGCTTGGGCTGTTCATTTTTAAGATTTTGACACATTCAGCTCAAATGTACAATCAATGCGCTAAAAAACGCATTTAAAGCAATAAAAAGGTGATTATGGCTGTCAAACCTAAACCAAACGTTGTGCACTCAAATCTTTTGCTGTATTTAGTTTATTTTGGCATCCGGATGATGATTCTAGGCATGAAATTGCTTGGGCACCTGTTAATTTTTAAGATTTTGACACATTCAGCTCAAATGTACACAATTGCTGATTATGGCTGTCAAATCTAAACCAAACGTTGTGCACTCAAATCTTTGCTGTATTTAGTTTATTTTGGCATCCGGATGATGATTCTAGCATGAAATTGCTTGGGCACCTGTTAATTTTTAAGATTTTGACACATTCAGCTCAAATGTACAATCATGCGCTAAAAAACGCATTTAAAGCAATAAAAAGGTGATTATGGCTGTCAAACCTAAACCAAACGTTGTGCACTCAAATCTTTTGCTGTAATTTAGTTTATTTTGGCATCCGGATGATGATTCTAGCATGAAATTGCTTGGGCACCTGTTAATTTTTAAGATTTTGACACATTCAGCTCAAATGTACAATCATGCGCTAAAAACGCATTTAAAGCAATAAAAAGGTGATTATGGCTGTCAAACCTAAACCAAACGTTGTGCACTCAAATCTTTTGCTGTATTTAGTTTATTTTGGCATCCGGATGATGATTCTAGCATGAAATTGCTTGGGCACCTGTTAATTTTTAAGATTTTGACACATTCAGCTCAAATGTACACAATTGCTGATTATGGCTGTCAAATCTAAACCAAACGTTGTGCACTCAAATCTTTTGCTGTATTTAGTTTATTTTGGCATCCGGATGATGATTCTAGCATGAAATTGCTTGGCACCTGTTAATTTTTAAGATTTTGACACATTCAGCTCAAATGTACAATCATGCGCTAAAAACGCATTTAAAGCAATAAAAAGGTGATTATGGCTGTCAAACCTAAACCAAACGTTGTGCACTCAAATCTTTTGCTGTATTTAGTTTATTTTGGCATCCGGATGATGATTCTAGCATGAAATTGCTTGGGCACCTGTTAATTTTTAAGATTTTGACACATTCAGCTCAAATGTACACAATTGCTGATTATGGCTGTCAAATCTAAACCAAACGTTGTGCACTCAAATCTTTTGCTGTATTTAGTTTATTTTGGCATCCGGATGATGATTCTAGCATGAAATTGCTTGGGCACCTGTTAATTTTTAAGATTTTGACACATTCAGCTCAAATGTACAATCATGCGCTAAAAACGCATTTAAAGCAATAAAAAGGTGATTATGGCTGTCAAACCTAAACCAAACGTTGTGCACTCAAATCTTTTGCTGTATTTAGTTTATTTTGGCATCCGGATGATGATTCTAGCATGAAATTGCTTGGGCACCTGTTAATTTTTAAGATTTTGACACATTCAGCTCAAATGTACACAATTGCTGATTATGGCTGTCAAATCTAAACCAAACGTTGTGCACTCAAATCTTTTGCTGTATTTAGTTTATTTTGGCATCCGGATGATGATTCTAGCATGAAATTGCTTGGGCACCTGTTAATTTTTAAGATTTTGACACATTCAGCTCAAATGTACAATCATGCGCTAAAAACGCATTTAAAGCAATAAAAAGGTGATTATGGCTGTCAAACCTAAACCAAACGTTGTGCACTCAAATCTTTTGCTGTATTTAGTTTATTTTGGCATCCGGATGATGATTCTAGCATGAAATTGCTTGGGCACCTGTTAATTTTTAAGATTTTGACACATTCAGCTCAAATGTACACAATTGCTGATTATGGCTGTCAAATCTAAACCAAACGTTGTGCACTCAAATCTTTTGCTGTATTTAGTTTATTTTGGCATCCGGATGATGATTCTAGCATGAAATTGCTTGGGCCACCTGTTAATTTTTAAGATTTTGACACATTCAGCTCAAATGTACAATCATGCGCTAAAAACGCATTTAAAGCAATAAAAAGGTGATTATGGCTGTCAAACCTAAACCAAACGTTGTGCACTCAAATCTTTTGCTGTATTTAGTTTATTTTGGCATCCGGATGATGATTCTAGCATGAAATTGCTTGGGCACCTGTTAATTTTTAAGATTTTGACACATTCAGCTCAAATGTACACAATTGCTGATTATGGCTGTCAAATCTAAACCAAACGTTGTGCACTCAAATCTTTTGCTGTATTTAGTTTATTTTGGCATCCGGATGATGATTCTAGCATGAAATTGCTTGGGCACCTGTTAATTTTTAAGATTTTGACACATTCAGCTCAAATGTACAATCATGCGCTAAAAACGCATTTAAAGCAATAAAAAGGTGATTATGGCTGTCAAACCTAAACCAAACGTTGTGCACTCAAATCTTTTGCTGTATTTAGTTTATTTTGGCATCCGGATGATGATTCTAGCATGAAATTGCTTGGGGCACCTGTTAATTTTTAAGATTTTGACACATTCAGCTCAAATGTACACAATTGCTGATTATGGCTGTCAAATCTAAACCAAACGTTGTGCACTCAAATCTTTTGCTGTATTTAGTTTATTTTGGCATCCGGATGATGATTCTAGCATGAAATTGCTTGGGCACCTGTTAATTTTTAAGATTTTGACACATTCAGCTCAAATGTACAATCATGCGCTAAAAACGCATTTAAAGCAATAAAAAGGTGATTATGGCTGTCAAACCTAAACCAAACGTTGTGCACTCAAATCTTTTGCTGTATTTAGTTTATTTTGGCATCCGGATGATGATTCTAGCATGAAATTGCTTGGGCACCTGTTAATTTTTAAGATTTTGACACATTCAGCTCAAATGTACACAATTGCTGATTATGGCTGTCAAATCTAAACCAAACGTTGTGCACTCAAATCTTTTGCTGTATTTAGTTTATTTTGGCATCCGGATGATGATTCTAGCATGAAATTGCTTGGGCACCTGTTAATTTTTAAGATTTTGACACATTCAGCTCAAATGTACAATCATGCGCTAAAAACGCATTTAAAGCAATAAAAAGGTGATTATGGCTGTCAAACCTAAACCAAACGTTGTGCACTCAAATCTTTTGCTGTATTTAGTTTATTTTGGCATCCGGATGATGATTCTAGCATGAAATTGCTTGGGCACCTGTTAATTTTTAAGATTTTGACACATTCAGCTCAAATGTACACAATTGCTGATTATGGCTGTCAAATCTAAACCAAACGTTGTGCACTCAAATCTTTTGCTGTATTTAGTTTATTTTGGCATCCGGATGATGATTCTAGCATGAAATTGCTTGGGCACCTGTTAATTTTTAAGATTTTGACACATTCAGCTCAAATGTACACAATTGCTGAATTATGGCTGTCAAATCTAAACCAAACGTTGTGCACTCAAATCTTTTGCTGTATTTAGTTTATTTTGGCATCCGGATGATGATTCTAGCATGAAATTGCTTGGGCACCTGTTAATTTTTAAGATTTTGACACATTCAGCTCAAATGTACAATCATGCGCTAAAAACGCATTTAAAGCAATAAAAGGTGATTATGGCTGTCAAACCTAAACCAAACGTTGTGCACTCAAATCTTTTGCTGTATTTAGTTTATTTTGGCATCCGGATGATGATTCTAGCATGAAATTGCTTGGGCACCTGTTAATTTTTAAGATTTTGACACATTCAGCTCAAATGTACACAATTGCTGATTATGGCTGTCAAATCTAAACCAAACGTTGTGCACTCAAATCTTTTGCTGTATTTAGTTTATTTTGGCATCCGGATGATGATTCTAGCATGAAATTGCTTGGCCACCTGTTAATTTTTAAGATTTTGACACATTCAGCTCAAATGTACAATCATGCGCTAAAAACGCATTTAAAGCAATAAAAAGGTGATTATGGCTGTCAAACCTAAACCAAACGTTGTGCACTCAAATCTTTTGCTGTATTTAGTTTATTTTGGCATCCGGATGATGATTCTAGCATGAAATTGCTTGGGCACCTGTTAATTTTTAAGATTTTGACACATTCAGCTCAAATGTACACAATTGCTGATTATGGCTGTCAAATCTAAACCAAACGTTGTGCACTCAAATCTTTTGCTGTATTTAGTTTATTTTGGCATCCGGATGATGATTCTAGCATGAAATTGCTTGGGCACCTGTTAATTTTTAAGATTTTGACACATTCAGCTCAAATGTACAATCATGCGCTAAAAACGCATTTAAAGCAATAAAAAGGTGATTATGGCTGTCAAACCTAAACCAAACGTTGTGCACTCAAATCTTTTGCTGTATTTAGTTTATTTTGGCATCCGGATGATGATTCTAGCATGAAATTGCTTGGGCACCTGTTAATTTTTAAGATTTTGACACATTCAGCTCAAATGTACACAATTGCTGATTATGGCTGTCAAATCTAAACCAAACGTTGTGCACTCAAATCTTTTGCTGTATTTAGTTTATTTTGGCATCCGGATGATGATTCTAGCATGAAATTGCTTGGGCACCTGTTAATTTTTAAGATTTTGACACATTCAGCTCAAATGTACACAATTGCTGATTATGGCTGTCAAATCTAAACCAAACGTTGTGCACTCAAATCTTTTGCTGTATTTGGTTTATTTTGGCATCCGGATGGTGATTCTAGCATGAAATTGCTTGGGCACCTGTTAATTTTTAAGATTTTGACACATTCAGCTCAAATGTACAATCATGCGCTAAAAACGCATTTAAAGCAATAAAAAGGTGATTATGGCTGTCAAACCTAAACCAAACGTTGTGCACTCAAATCTTTTGCTGTATTTAGTTTATTTTGGCATCCGGATGATGATTCTAGCATGAAATTGCTTGGGCACCTGTTAATTTTTAAGATTTTGACACATTCAGCTCAAATGTACACAATTGCTGATTATGGCTGTCAAATCTAAACCAAACGTTGTGCACTCAAATCTTTTGCTGTATTTAGTTTATTTTGCATCCGGATGATGATTCTAGCATGAAATTGCTTGGGCACCTGTTAATTTTTAAGATTTTGACACATTCAGCTCAAATGTACAATCATGCGCTAAAAACGCATTTAAAGCAATAAAAAGGTGATTATGGCTGTCAAACCTAAACCAAACGTTGTGCACTCAAATCTTTTGCTGTATTTAGTTTATTTTGGCATCCGGATGATGATTCTAGCATGAAATTGCTTGGGCACCTGTTAATTTTTAAGATTTTGACACATTCAGCTCAAATGTACACAATTGCTGATTATGGCTGTCAAATCTAAACCAAACGTTGTGCACTCAAATCTTTTGCTGTATTTAGTTTATTTTGGCATCCGGATGATGATTCTAGCATGAAATTGCTTGGGCACCTGTTAATTTTTAAGATTTTGACACATTCAGCTCAAATGTACAATCATGCGCTAAAAACGCATTTAAAGCAATAAAAAGGTGATTATGGCTGTCAAACCTAAACCAAACGTTGTGCACTCAAATCTTTTGCTGTATTTAGTTTATTTTGGCATCCGGATGATGATTCTAGCATGAAATTGCTTGGGCACCTGTTAATTTTTAAGATTTTGACACATTCAGCTCAAATGTACACAATTGCTGATTATGGCTGTCAAATCTAAACCAAACGTTGTGCACTCAAATCTTTTGCTGTATTTAGTTTATTTTGGCATCCGGATGATGATTCTAGCATGAAATTGCTTGGCCACCTGTTAATTTTTAAGATTTTGACACATTCAGCTCAAATGTACAATCATGCGCTAAAAACGCATTTAAAGCAATAAAAAGGTGATTATGGCTGTCAAACCTAAACCAAACGTTGTGCACTCAAATCTTTTGCTGTATTTAGTTTATTTTGGCATCCGGATGATGATTCTAGCATGAAATTGCTTGGGCACCTGTTAATTTTTAAGATTTTGACACATTCAGCTCAAATGTACACAATTGCTGATTATGGCTGTCAAATCTAAACCAAACGTTGTGCACTCAAATCTTTTGCTGTATTTAGTTTATTTTGGCATCCGGATGATGATTCTAGCATGAAATTGCTTGGGCACCTGTTCATTTTTAAGATTTTGACACATTCAGCTCAAATGTACAATCATGCGCTAAAAACGCATTTAAAGCAATAAAAAGGTGATTATGGCTGTCAAACCTAAACCAAACGTTGTGCACTCAAATCTTTTGCTGTATTTAGTTTATTTTGGCATCCGGATGATGATTCTAGCATGAAATTGCTTGGGCACCTGTTAATTTTTAAGATTTTGACACATTCAGCTCAAATGTACACAATTGCTGATTATGGCTGTCAAATCTAAACCAAACGTTGTGCACTCAAATCTTTTGCTGTATTTAGTTTATTTTGGCATCCGGATGATGATTCTAGCATGAAATTGCTTGGGCACCTGTTAATTTTTAAGATTTTGACACATTCAGCTCAAATGTACAATCATGCGCTAAAAACGCATTTAAAGCAATAAAAAGGTGATTATGGCTGTCAAACCTAAACCAAACGTTGTGCACTCAAATCTTTTGCTGTATTTAGTTTATTTTGGCATCCGGATGATGATTCTAGCATGAAATTGCTTGGGCACCTGTTAATTTTTAAGATTTTGACACATTCAGCTCAAATGTACAATCATGCGCTAAAAACGCATTTAAAGCAATAAAAAGGTGATTATGGCTGTCAAACCTAAACCAAACGTTGTGCACTCAAATCTTTTGCTGTATTTAGTTTATTTTGGCATCCGGATGATGATTCTAGCATGAAATTGCTTGGGCACCTGTTAATTTTTAAGATTTTGACACATTCAGCTCAAATGTACACAATTGCTGATTATGGCTGTCAAATCTAAACCAAACGTTGTGCACTCAAATCTTTTGCTGTATTTAGTTTATTTTGGCATCCGGATGATGATTCTAGCATGAAATTGCTTGGCCACCTGTTAATTTTTAAGATTTTGACACATTCAGCTCAAATGTACAATCATGCGCTAAAAACGCATTTAAAGCAATAAAAAGGTGATTATGGCTGTCAAACCTAAACCAAACGTTGTGCACTCAAATCTTTTGCTGTATTTAGTTTATTTTGGCATCCGGATGATGATTCTAGCATGAAATTGCTTGGGCACCTGTTAATTTTTAAGATTTTGACACATTCAGCTCAAATGTACACAATTGCTGATTATGGCTGTCAAATCTAAACCAAACGTTGTGCACTCAAATCTTTTGCTGTATTTAGTTTATTTTGGCATCCGGATGATGATTCTAGCATGAAATTGCTTGGGCACCTGTTAATTTTTAAGATTTTGACACATTCAGCTCAAATGTACAATCATGCGCTAAAAACGCATTTAAAGCAATAAAAAGGTGATTATGGCTGTCAAACCTAAACCAAACGTTGTGCACTCAAATCTTTTGCTGTATTTAGTTTATTTTGGCATCCGGATGATGATTCTAGCATGAAATTGCTTGGGCACCTGTTAATTTTTAAGATTTTGACACATTCAGCTCAAATGTACACAATTGCTGATTATGGCTGTCAAATCTAAACCAAACGTTGTGCACTCAAATCTTTTGCTGTATTTAGTTTATTTTGGCATCCGGATGATGATTCTAGCATGAAATTGCTTGGGCACCTGTTAATTTTTAAGATTTTGACACATTCAGCTCAAATGTACAATCATGCGCTAAAAACGCATTTAAAGCAATAAAAAGGTGATTATGGCTGTCAAACCTAAACCAAACGTTGTGCACTCAAATCTTTTGCTGTATTTAGTTTATTTTGGCATCCGGATGATGATTCTAGCATGAAATTGCTTGGGCACCTGTTAATTTTTAAGATTTTGACACATTCAGCTCAAATGTACACAATTGCTGATTATGGCTGTCAAATCTAAACCAAACGTTGTGCACTCAAATCTTTTGCTGTATTTAGTTTATTTTGGCATCCGGATGATGATTCTAGCATGAAATTGCTTGGGCACCTGTTAATTTTTAAGATTTTGACACATTCAGCTCAAATGTACAATCATGCGCTAAAAACGCATTTAAAGCAATAAAAAGGTGATTATGGCTGTCAAACCTAAACCAAACGTTGTGCACTCAAATCTTTTGCTGTATTTAGTTTATTTTGGCATCCGGATGATGATTCTAGCATGAAATTGCTTGGGCACCTGTTAATTTTTAAGATTTTGACACATTCAGCTCAAATGTACACAATTGCTGATTATGGCTGTCAAATCTAAACCAAACGTTGTGCACTCAAATCTTTTGCTGTATTTAGTTTATTTTGGCATCCGGATGATGATTCTAGCATGAAATTGCTTGGGCACCTGTTAATTTTTAAGATTTTGACACATTCAGCTCAAATGTACAATCATGCGCTAAAAACGCATTTAAAGCAATAAAAAGGTGATTATGGCTGTCAAACCTAAACCAAACGTTGTGCACTCAAATCTTTTGCTGTATTTAGTTTATTTTGGCATCCGGATGATGATTCTAGCATGAAATTGCTTGGGCACCTGTTAATTTTTAAGATTTTGACACATTCAGCTCAAATGTACACAATTGCTGATTATGGCTGTCAAATCTAAACCAAACGTTGTGCACTCAAATCTTTTGCTGTATTTAGTTTATTTTGGCATCCGGATGATGATTCTAGCATGAAATTGCTTGGGCACCTGTTAATTTTTAAGATTTTGACACATTCAGCTCAAATGTACAATCATGCGCTAAAAACGCATTTAAAGCAATAAAAAGGTGATTATGGCTGTCAAACCTAAACCAAACGTTGTGCACTCAAATCTTTTGCTGTATTTAGTTTATTTTGGCATCCGGATGATGATTCTAGCATGAAATTGCTTGGGCACCTGTTAATTTTTAAGATTTTGACACATTCAGCTCAAATGTACACAATTGCTGATTATGGCTGTCAAATCTAAACCAAACGTTGTGCACTCAAATCTTTTGCTGTATTTAGTTTATTTTGGCATCCGGATGATGATTCTAGCATGAAATTGCTTGGGCACCTGTTAATTTTTAAGATTTTGACACATTCAGCTCAAATGTACAATCATGCGCTAAAAACGCATTTAAAGCAATAAAAAGGTGATTATGGCTGTCAAACCTAAACCAAACGTTGTGCACTCAAATCTTTTGCTGTATTTAGTTTATTTTGGCATCCGGATGATGATTCTAGCATGAAATTGCTTGGGCACCTGTTAATTTTTAAGATTTTGACACATTCAGCTCAAATGTACACAATTGCTGATTATGGCTGTCAAATCTAAACCAAACGTTGTGCACTCAAATCTTTTGCTGTATTTAGTTTATTTTGGCATCCGGATGATGATTCTAGCATGAAATTGCTTGGGCACCTGTTAATTTTTAAGATTTTGACACATTCAGCTCAAATGTACAATCATGCGCTAAAAACGCATTTAAAGCAATAAAAAGGTGATTATGGCTGTCAAACCTAAACCAAACGTTGTGCACTCAAATCTTTTGCTGTATTTAGTTTATTTTGGCATCCGGATGATGATTCTAGCATGAAATTGCTTGGGCACCTGTTAATTTTTAAGATTTTGACACATTCAGCTCAAATGTACACAATTGCTGATTATGGCTGTCAAATCTAAACCAAACGTTGTGCACTCAAATCTTTTGCTGTATTTAGTTTATTTTGGCATCCGGATGATGATTCTAGCATGAAATTGCTTGGGCACCTGTTAATTTTTAAGATTTTGACACATTCAGCTCAAATGTACACAATTGCTGATTATGGCTGTCAAACCTAAACCAAACGTTGTGCACTCAAATCTTTTGCTGTATTTAGTTTATTTTGGCATCCGGATGATGATTCTAACATGAAATTGCTTGGGCACCTGTTAATTTTTAAGATTTTGACACATTCAGCTCAAATGTACAATCATGCGCTAAAAACGCATTTAAAGCAATAAAAAGGTGATTATGGCTGTCAAACCTAAACCAAACGTTGTACACTCAAATCTTTTGCTGTATTTTGTTTATTTTGGCATCCGGATGATGATTCTAGCATGAAATTGCTTGGGCACCTGTTAATTTTTAAGATTTTGACACATTCAGCTCAAATGTACAATCATGCGCTAAAAACGCATTTAAAGCAATAAAAAGGTGATTATGGCTGTCAAACCTAAACCAAACGTTGTGCACTCAAATCTTTTGCTGTATTTAGTTTATTTTGGCATCCGGATGATGATTCTAGCATGAAATTGCTTGGGCACCTGTTAATTTTTAAGATTTTGACACATTCAGCTCAAATGTACAATCATGCGCTAAAAACGCATTTAAAGCAATAAAAAGGTGATTATGGCTGTCAAACCTAAACCAAACGTTGTGCACTCAAATCTTTTGCTGTATTTAGTTTATTTTGGCATCCGGATGATGATTCTAGCATGAATTGCTTGGGCACCTGTTAATTTTTAAGATTTTGACACATTCAGCTCAAATGTACAATCATGCGCTAAAAACGCATTTAAAGCAATAAAAAGGTGATTATGGCTGTCAAACCTAAACCAAACGTTGTGCACTCAAATCTTTTGCTGTATTTAGTTTATTTTGGCATCCGGATGATGATTCTAGCATGAAATTGCTTGGGCACCTGTTAATTTTTAAGATTTTGACACATTCAGCTCAAATGTACACAATTGCTGATTATGGCTGTCAAATCTAAACCAAACGTTGTGCACTCAAATCTTTTGCTGTATTTAGTTTATTTTGGCATCCGGATGATGATTCTAGCATGAAATTGCTTGGGCACCTGTTAATTTTTAAGATTTTGACACATTCAGCTCAAATGTACAATCATGCGCTAAAAACGCATTTAAAGCAATAAAAAGGTGATTATGGCTGTCAAACCTAAACCAAACGTTGTGCACTCAAATCTTTTGCTGTATTTAGTTTATTTTGGCATCCGGATGATGATTCTAGCATGAAATTGCTTGGGCACCTGTTAATTTTTAAGATTTTGACACATTCAGCTCAAATGTACACAATTGCTGATTATGGCTGTCAAATCTAAACCAAACGTTGTGCACTCAAATCTTTTGCTGTATTTAGTTTATTTTGGCATCCGGATGATGATTCTAGCATGAAATTGCTTGGGCACCTGTTAATTTTTAAGATTTTGACACATTCAGCTCAAATGTACAATCATGCGCTAAAAACGCATTTAAAGCAATAAAAAGGTGATTATGGCTGTCAAACCTAAACCAAACGTTGTGCACTCAAATCTTTTGCTGTATTTAGTTTATGTTAGCATCCGGATGATGATTCTAGCATGAAATTGCTTGGGCACCTGTTAATTTTTAAGATTTTGACACATTCAGCTCAAATGTACAATCATGCGCTAAAAACGCATTTAAAGCAATAAAAGGTGATTATGGCTGTCAAACCTAAACCAAACGTTGTGCACTCAAATCTTTTGCTGTATTTAGTTTATTTTGGCATCCGGATGATGATTCTAGCATGAAATTGCTTGGGCACCTGTTAATTTTTAAGATTTTGACACATTCAGCTCAAATGTACAATCATGCGCTAAAAACGCATTTAAAGCAATAAAAAGGTGATTATGGCTGTCAAACCTAAACCAAACGTTGTGCACTCAAATCTTTTGCTGTATTTAGTTTATTTTGGCATCCGGATGATGATTCTAGCATGAAATTGCTTGGGCACCTGTTAATTTTTAAGATTTTGACACATTCAGCTCAAATGTACACAATTGCTGATTATGGCTGTCAAATCTAAACCAAACGTTGTGCACTCAAATCTTTTGCTGTATTTAGTTTATTTTGGCATCCGGATGATGATTCTAGCATGAAATTGCTTGGGCACCTGTTAATTTTTAAGATTTTGACACATTCAGCTCAAATGTACAATCATGCGCTAAAAACGCATTTAAAGCAATAAAAAGGTGATTATGGCTGTCAAACCTAAACCAAACGTTGTGCACTCAAATCTTTTGCTGTATTTAGTTTATGTTAGCATCCGGATGATGATTTTAGCATGAAATTGCTTGGGCACCTGTTAATTTTTAAGATTTTGACACATTCAGCTCAAATGTACACAATTGCTGATTATGGCTGTCAAATCTAAACCAAACGTTGTGCACTCAAATCTTTTGCTGTATTTAGTTTATTTTGGCATCCGGATGATGATTCTAGCATGAAATTGCTTGGGCACCTGTTAATTTTTAAGATTTTGACACATTCAGCTCAAATGTACAATCATGCGCTAAAAACGCATTTAAAGCAATAAAAAGGTGATTATGGCTGTCAAACCTAAACCAAACGTTGTGCACTCAAATCTTTTGCTGTATTTAGTTTATTTTGGCATCCGGATGATGATTCTAGCATGAAATTGCTTGGGCACCTGTTAATTTTTAAGATTTTGACACATTCAGCTCAAATGTACACAATTGCTGATTATGGCTGTCAAACCTAAACCAAACGTTGTGCACTCAAATCTTTTGCTGTATTTAGTTTATTTTGGCATCCGGATGATGATTCTAACATGAAATTGCTTGGGCACCTGTTAATTTTTAAGATTTTGACACATTCAGCTCAAATGTACAATCATGCGCTAAAAACGCATTTAAAGCAATAAAAAGGTGATTATGGCTGTCAAACCTAAACCAAACGTTGTACACTCAAATCTTTTGCTGTATTTTGTTTATTTTGGCATCCGGATGATGATTCTAGCATGAAATTGCTTGGGCACCTGTTAATTTTTAAGATTTTGACACATTCAGCTCAAATGTACAATCATGCGCTAAAAACGCATTTAAAGCAATAAAAAGGTGATTATGGCTGTCAAACCTAAACCAAACGTTGTGCACTCAAATCTTTTGCTGTATTTAGTTTATTTTGGCATCCGGATGATGATTCTAGCATGAAATTGCTTGGGCACCTGTTAATTTTTAAGATTTTGACACATTCAGCTCAAATGTACACAATTGCTGATTATGGCTGTCAAATCTAAACCAAACGTTGTGCACTCAAATCTTTTGCTGTATTTAGTTTATTTTGGCATCCGGATGATGATTCTAGCATGAAATTGCTTGGGCACCTGTTAATTTTTAAGATTTTGACACATTCAGCTCAAATGTACAATCATGCGCTAAAAACGCATTTAAAGCAATAAAAAGGTGATTATGGCTGTCAAACCTAAACCAAACGTTGTGCACTCAAATCTTTTGCTGTATTTAGTTTATTTTGGCATCCGGATGATGATTCTAGCATGAAATTGCTTGGGCACCTGTTAATTTTTAAGATTTTGACACATTCAGCTCAAATGTACACAATTGCTGATTATGGCTGTCAAATCTAAACCAAACGTTGTGCACTCAAATCTTTTGCTGTATTTAGTTTATTTTGGCATCCGGATGATGATTCTAGCATGAAATTGCTTGGGCACCTGTTAATTTTTAAGATTTTGACACATTCAGCTCAAATGTACAATCATGCGCTAAAAACGCATTTAAAGCAATAAAAAGGTGATTATGGCTGTCAAACCTAAACCAAACGTTGTGCACTCAAATCTTTTGCTGTATTTAGTTTATTTTGGCATCCGGATGATGATTCTAGCATGAAATTGCTTGGGCACCTGTTAATTTTTAAGATTTTGACACATTCAGCTCAAATGTACACAATTGCTGATTATGGCTGTCAAATCTAAACCAAACGTTGTGCACTCAAATCTTTTGCTGTATTTAGTTTATTTTGGCATCCGGATGATGATTCTAGCATGAAATTGCTTGGGCACCTGTTAATTTTTAAGATTTTGACACATTCAGCTCAAATGTACAATCATGCGCTAAAAACGCATTTAAAGCAATAAAAAGGTGATTATGGCTGTCAAACCTAAACCAAACGTTGTGCACTCAAATCTTTTGCTGTATTTAGTTTATTTTGGCATCCGGATGATGATTCTAGCATGAAATTGCTTGGGCACCTGTTAATTTTTAAGATTTTGACACATTCAGCTCAAATGTACACAATTGCTGATTATGGCTGTCAAATCTAAACCAAACGTTGTGCACTCAAATCTTTTGCTGTATTTAGTTTATTTTGGCATCCGGATGATGATTCTAGCATGAAATTGCTTGGGCACCTGTTAATTTTTAAGATTTTGACACATTCAGCTCAAATGTACAATCATGCGCTAAAAACGCATTTAAAGCAATAAAAAGGTGATTATGGCTGTCAAACCTAAACCAAACGTTGTGCACTCAAATCTTTTGCTGTATTTAGTTTATTTTGGCATCCGGATGATGATTCTAGCATGAAATTGCTTGGGCACCTGTTAATTTTTAAGATTTTGACACATTCAGCTCAAATGTACACAATTGCTGATTATGGCTGTCAAATCTAAACCAAACGTTGTGCACTCAAATCTTTTGCTGTATTTAGTTTATTTTGGCATCCGGATGATGATTCTAGCATGAAATTGCTTGGGCACCTGTTAATTTTTAAGATTTTGACACATTCAGCTCAAATGTACAATCATGCGCTAAAAACGCATTTAAAGCAATAAAAAGGTGATTATGGCTGTCAAACCTAAACCAAACGTTGTGCACTCAAATCTTTTGCTGTATTTAGTTTATTTTGGCATCCGGATGATGATTCTAGCATGAAATTGCTTGGGCACCTGTTAATTTTTAAGATTTTGACACATTCAGCTCAAATGTACACAATTGCTGATTATGGCTGTCAAATCTAAACCAAACGTTGTGCACTCAAATCTTTTGCTGTATTTAGTTTATTTTGGCATCCGGATGATGATTCTAGCATGAAATTGCTTGGGCACCTGTTAATTTTTAAGATTTTGACACATTCAGCTCAAATGTACACAATTGCTGATTATGGCTGTCAAACCTAAACCAAACGTTGTGCACTCAAATCTTTTGCTGTATTTAGTTTATTTTGGCATCCGGATGATGATTCTAACATGAAATTGCTTGGGCACCTGTTAATTTTTAAGATTTTGACACATTCAGCTCAAATGTACAATCATGCGCTAAAAACGCATTTAAAGCAATAAAAAGGTGATTATGGCTGTCAAACCTAAACCAAACGTTGTACACTCAAATCTTTTGCTGTATTTTGTTTATTTTGGCATCCGGATGATGATTCTAGCATGAAATTGCTTGGGCACCTGTTAATTTTTAAGATTTTGACACATTCAGCTCAAATGTACAATCATGCGCTAAAAACGCATTTAAAGCAATAAAAAGGTGATTATGGCTGTCAAACCTAAACCAAACGTTGTGCACTCAAATCTTTTGCTGTATTTAGTTTATTTTGGCATCCGGATGATGATTCTAGCATGAAATTGCTTGGGCACCTGTTAATTTTTAAGATTTTGACACATTCAGCTCAAATGTACACAATTGCTGATTATGGCTGTCAAATCTAAACCAAACGTTGTGCACTCAAATCTTTTGCTGTATTTAGTTTATTTTGGCATCCGGATGATGATTCTAGCATGAAATTGCTTGGGCACCTGTTAATTTTTAAGATTTTGACACATTCAGCTCAAATGTACAATCATGCGCTAAAAACGCATTTAAAGCAATAAAAAGGTGATTATGGCTGTCAAACCTAAACCAAACGTTGTGCACTCAAATCTTTTGCTGTATTTAGTTTATTTTGGCATCCGGATGATGATTCTAGCATGAAATTGCTTGGGCACCTGTTAATTTTTAAGATTTTGACACATTCAGCTCAAATGTACACAATTGCTGATTATGGCTGTCAAATCTAAACCAAACGTTGTGCACTCAAATCTTTTGCTGTATTTAGTTTATTTTGGCATCCGGATGATGATTCTAGCATGAAATTGCTTGGGCACCTGTTAATTTTTAAGATTTTGACACATTCAGCTCAAATGTACAATCATGCGCTAAAAACGCATTTAAAGCAATAAAAAGGTGATTATGGCTGTCAAACCTAAACCAAACGTTGTGCACTCAAATCTTTTGCTGTATTTAGTTTATGTTAGCATCCGGATGATGATTCTAGCATGAAATTGCTTGGGCACCTGTTAATTTTTAAGATTTTGACACATTCAGCTCAAATGTACAATCATGCGCTAAAAACGCATTTAAAGCAATAAAAAGGTGATTATGGCTGTCAAACCTAAACCAAACGTTGTGCACTCAAATCTTTTGCTGTATTTAGTTTATTTTGGCATCCGGATGATGATTCTAGCATGAAATTGCTTGGGCACCTGTTAATTTTTAAGATTTTGACACATTCAGCTCAAATGTACAATCATGCGCTAAAAACGCATTTAAAGCAATAAAAAGGTGATTATGGCTGTCAAACCTAAACCAAACGTTGTGCACTCAAATCTTTTGCTGTATTTAGTTTATTTTGGCATCCGGATGATGATTCTAGCATGAAATTGCTTGGGCACCTGTTAATTTTTAAGATTTTGACACATTCAGCTCAAATGTACACAATTGCTGATTATGGCTGTCAAATCTAAACCAAACGTTGTGCACTCAAATCTTTTGCTGTATTTAGTTTATTTTGGCATCCGGATGATGATTCTAGCATGAAATTGCTTGGGCACCTGTTAATTTTTAAGATTTTGACACATTCAGCTCAAATGTACAATCATGCGCTAAAAACGCATTTAAAGCAATAAAAAGGTGATTATGGCTGTCAAACCTAAACCAAACGTTGTGCACTCAAATCTTTTGCTGTATTTAGTTTATGTTAGCATCCGGATGATGATTTTAGCATGAAATTGCTTGGGCACCTGTTAATTTTTAAGATTTTGACACATTCAGCTCAAATGTACACAATTGCTGATTATGGCTGTCAAATCTAAACCAAACGTTGTGCACTCAAATCTTTTGCTGTATTTAGTTTATTTTGGCATCCGGATGATGATTCTAGCATGAAATTGCTTGGGCACCTGTTAATTTTTAAGATTTTGACACATTCAGCTCAAATGTACAATCATGCGCTAAAAACGCATTTAAAGCAATAAAAAGGTGATTATGGCTGTCAAACCTAAACCAAACGTTGTGCACTCAAATCTTTTGCTGTATTTAGTTTATTTTGGCATCCGGATGATGATTCTAGCATGAAATTGCTTGGGCACCTGTTAATTTTTAAGATTTTGACACATTCAGCTCAAATGTACACAATTGCTGATTATGGCTGTCAAACCTAAACCAAACGTTGTGCACTCAAATCTTTTGCTGTATTTAGTTTATTTTGGCATCCGGATGATGATTCTAACATGAAATTGCTTGGGCACCTGTTAATTTTTAAGATTTTGACACATTCAGCTCAAATGTACAATCATGCGCTAAAAACGCATTTAAAGCAATAAAAAGGTGATTATGGCTGTCAAACCTAAACCAAACGTTGTACACTCAAATCTTTTGCTGTATTTTGTTTATTTTGGCATCCGGATGATGATTCTAGCATGAAATTGCTTGGGCACCTGTTAATTTTTAAGATTTTGACACATTCAGCTCAAATGTACAATCATGCGCTAAAAACGCATTTAAAGCAATAAAAAGGTGATTATGGCTGTCAAACCTAAACCAAACGTTGTGCACTCAAATCTTTTGCTGTATTTAGTTTATTTTGGCATCCGGATGATGATTCTAGCATGAAATTGCTTGGGCACCTGTTAATTTTTAAGATTTTGACACATTCAGCTCAAATGTACACAATTGCTGATTATGGCTGTCAAATCTAAACCAAACGTTGTGCACTCAAATCTTTTGCTGTATTTAGTTTATTTTGGCATCCGGATGATGATTCTAGCATGAAATTGCTTGGGCACCTGTTAATTTTTAAGATTTTGACACATTCAGCTCAAATGTACAATCATGCGCTAAAAACGCATTTAAAGCAATAAAAAGGTGATTATGGCTGTCAAACCTAAACCAAACGTTGTGCACTCAAATCTTTTGCTGTATTTAGTTTATTTTGGCATCCGGATGATGATTCTAGCATGAAATTGCTTGGGCACCTGTTAATTTTTAAGATTTTGACACATTCAGCTCAAATGTACACAATTGCTGATTATGGCTGTCAAATCTAAACCAAACGTTGTGCACTCAAATCTTTTGCTGTATTTAGTTTATTTTGGCATCCGGATGATGATTCTAGCATGAAATTGCTTGGGCACCTGTTAATTTTTAAGATTTTGACACATTCAGCTCAAATGTACAATCATGCGCTAAAAACGCATTTAAAGCAATAAAAAGGTGATTATGGCTGTCAAACCTAAACCAAACGTTGTGCACTCAAATCTTTTGCTGTATTTAGTTTATGTTGGCATCCGGATGATGATTCTAGCATGAAATTGCTTGGGCACCTGTTAATTTTTAAGATTTTGACACATTCAGCTCAAATGTACACAATTGCTGATTATGGCTGTCAAATCTAAACCAAACGTTGTGCACTCAAATCTTTTGCTGTATTTAGTTTATTTTGGCATCCGGATGATGATTCTAGCATGAAATTGCTTGGGCACCTGTTAATTTTTAAGATTTTGACACATTCAGCTCAAATGTACAATCATGCGCTAAAAACGCATTTAAAGCAATAAAAAGGTGATTATGGCTGTCAAACCTAAACCAAACGTTGTGCACTCAAATCTTTTGCTGTATTTAGTTTATTTTGGCATCCGGATGATGATTCTAGCATGAAATTGCTTGGGCACCTGTTAATTTTTAAGATTTTGACACATTCAGCTCAAATGTACACAATTGCTGATTATGGCTGTCAAATCTAAACCAAACGTTGTGCACTCAAATCTTTTGCTGTATTTAGTTTATTTTGGCATCCGGATGATGATTCTAGCATGAAATTGCTTGGGCACCTGTTAATTTTTAAGATTTTGACACATTCAGCTCAAATGTACAATCATGCGCTAAAAACGCATTTAAAGCAATAAAAAGGTGATTATGGCTGTCAAACCTAAACCAAACGTTGTGCACTCAAATCTTTTGCTGTATTTAGTTTATTTTGGCATCCGGATGATGATTCTAGCATGAAATTGCTTGGGCACCTGTTAATTTTTAAGATTTTGACACATTCAGCTCAAATGTACACAATTGCTGATTATGGCTGTCAAATCTAAACCAAACGTTGTGCACTCAAATCTTTTGCTGTATTTAGTTTATTTTGGCATCCGGATGATGATTCTAGCATGAAATTGCTTGGGCACCTGTTAATTTTTAAGATTTTGACACATTCAGCTCAAATGTACAATCATGCGCTAAAAACGCATTTAAAGCAATAAAAAGGTGATTATGGCTGTCAAACCTAAACCAAACGTTGTGCACTCAAATCTTTTGCTGTATTTAGTTTATTTTGGCATCCGGATGATGATTCTAGCATGAAATTGCTTGGGCACCTGTTAATTTTTAAGATTTTGACACATTCAGCTCAAATGTACACAATTGCTGATTATGGCTGTCAAATCTAAACCAAACGTTGTGCACTCAAATCTTTTGCTGTATTTAGTTTATTTTGGCATCCGGATGATGATTCTAGCATGAAATTGCTTGGGCACCTGTTAATTTTTAAGATTTTGACACATTCAGCTCAAATGTACAATCATGCGCTAAAAACGCATTTAAAGCAATAAAAAGGTGATTATGGCTGTCAAACCTAAACCAAACGTTGTGCACTCAAATCTTTTGCTGTATTTAGTTTATTTTGGCATCCGGATGATGATTCTAGCATGAAATTGCTTGGGCACCTGTTAATTTTTACGATTTTGACACATTCAGCTCAAATGTACACAATTGCTGATTATGGCTGTCAAATCTAAACCAAACGTTGTGCACTCAAATCTTTTGCTGTATTTAGTTTATTTTGGCATCCGGATGATGATTCTAGCATGAAATTGCTTGGGCACCTGTTAATTTTTAAGATTTTGACACATTCAGCTCAAATGTACAATCATGCGCTAAAAACGCATTTAAAGCAATAAAAAGGTGATTATGGCTGTCAAACCTAAACCAAACGTTGTGCACTCAAATCTTTTGCTGTATTTAGTTTATTTTGGCATCCGGATGATGATTCTAGCATGAAATTGCTTGGGCACCTGTTAATTTTTAAGATTTTGACACATTCAGCTCAAATGTACACAATTGCTGATTATGGCTGTCAAATCTAAACCAAACGTTGTGCACTCAAATCTTTTGCTGTATTTAGTTTATTTTGGCATCCGGATGATGATTCTAGCATGAAATTGCTTGGGCACCTGTTAATTTTTAAGATTTTGACACATTCAGCTCAAATGTACAATCATGCGCTAAAAACGCATTTAAAGCAATAAAAAGGTGATTATGGCTGTCAAACCTAAACCAAACGTTGTGCACTCAAATCTTTTGCTGTATTTAGTTTATTTTGGCATCCGGATGATGATTCTAGCATGAAATTGCTTGGGCACCTGTTAATTTTTACGATTTTGACACATTCAGCTCAAATGTACACAATTGCTGATTATGGCTGTCAAATCTAAACCAAACGTTGTGCACTCAAATCTTTTGCTGTATTTAGTTTATTTTGGCATCCGGATGATGATTCTAGCATGAAATTGCTTGGGCACCTGTTAATTTTTAAGATTTTGACACATTCAGCTCAAATGTACAATCATGCGCTAAAAACGCATTTAAAGCAATAAAAAGGTGATTATGGCTGTCAAACCTAAACCAAACGTTGTGCACTCAAATCTTTTGCTGTATTTAGTTTATTTTGGCATCCGGATGATGATTCTAGCATGAAATTGCTTGGGCACCTGTTAATTTTTAAGATTTTGACACATTCAGCTCAAATGTACACAATTGCTGATTATGGCTGTCAAATCTAAACCAAACGTTGTGCACTCAAATCTTTTGCTGTATTTAGTTTATTTTGGCATCCGGATGATGATTCTAGCATGAAATTGCTTGGGCACCTGTTAATTTTTAAGATTTTGACACATTCAGCTCAAATGTACAATCATGCGCTAAAAACGCATTTAAAGCAATAAAAAGGTGATTATGGCTGTCAAACCTAAACCAAACGTTGTGCACTCAAATCTTTTGCTGTATTTAGTTTATTTTGGCATCCGGATGATGATTCTAGCATGAAATTGCTTGGGCACCTGTTAATTTTTAAGATTTTGACACATTCAGCTCAAATGTACACGATTGCTGATTATGGCTGTCAAATCTAAACCAAACGTTGTGCACTCAAATCTTTTGCTGTATTTAGTTTATTTTGGCATCCGGATGATGATTCTAGCATGAAATTGCTTGGGCACCTGTTAATTTTTAAGATTTTGACACATTCAGCTCAAATGTACACAATTGCTGATTATGGCTGTCAAACCTAAACCAAACGTTGTGCACTCAAATCTTTTGCTGTATTTAGTTTATTTTGGCATCCGGATGATGATTCTAACATGAAATTGCTTGGGCACCTGTTAATTTTTAAGATTTTGACACATTCAGCTCAAATGTACAATCATGCGCTAAAAACGCATTTAAAGCAATAAAAGGTGATTATGGCTGTCAAACCTAAACCAAACGTTGTACACTCAAATCTTTTGCTGTATTTTGTTTATTTTGGCATCCGGATGATGATTCTAGCATGAAATTGCTTGGGCACCTGTTAATTTTTAAGATTTTGACACATTCAGCTCAAATGTACAATCATGCGCTAAAAACGCATTTAAAGCAATAAAAAGGTGATTATGGCTGTCAAACCTAAACCAAACGTTGTGCACTCAAATCTTTTGCTGTATTTAGTTTATTTTGGCATCCGGATGATGATTCTAGCATGAAATTGCTTGGGCACCTGTTAATTTTTAAGATTTTGACACATTCAGCTCAAATGTACACAATTGCTGATTATGGCTGTCAAATCTAAACCAAACGTTGTGCACTCAAATCTTTTGCTGTATTTAGTTTATTTTGGCATCCGGATGATGATTCTAGCATGAAATTGCTTGGGCACCTGTTAATTTTTAAGATTTTGACACATTCAGCTCAAATGTACAATCATGCGCTAAAAACGCATTTAAAGCAATAAAAAGGTGATTATGGCTGTCAAACCTAAACCAAACGTTGTGCACTCAAATCTTTTGCTGTATTTAGTTTATGTTAGCATCCGGATGATGATTCTAGCATGAAATTGCTTGGGCACCTGTTAATTTTTAAGATTTTGACACATTCAGCTCAAATGTACACAATTGCTGATTATGGCTGTCAAATCTAAACCAAACGTTGTGCACTCAAATCTTTTGCTGTATTTAGTTTATTTTGGCATCCGGATGATGATTCGAGCATGAAATTGCTTGGGCACCTGTTAATTTTTAAGATTTTGACACATTCAGCTCAAATGTACAATCATGCGCTAAAAACGCATTTAAAGCAATAAAAAGGTGATTATGGCTGTCAAACCTAAACCAAACGTTGTGCACTCAAATCTTTTGCTGTATTTAGTTTATGTTGGCATCCGGATGATGATTCTAGCATGAAATTGCTTGGGCACCTGTTAATTTTTAAGATTTTGACACATTCAGCTCAAATGTACACAATTGCTGATTATGGCTGTCAAATCTAAACCAAACGTTGTGCACTCAAATCTTTTGCTGTATTTAGTTTATTTTGGCATCCGGATGATGATTCTAGCATGAAATTGCTTGGGCACCTGTTAATTTTTAAGATTTTGACACATTCAGCTCAAATGTACAATCATGCGCTAAAAACGCATTTAAAGCAATAAAAAGGTGATTATGGCTGTCAAACCTAAACCAAACGTTGTGCACTCAAATCTTTTGCTGTATTTAGTTTATTTTGGCATCCGGATGATGATTCTAGCATGAAATTGCTTGGGCACCTGTTAATTTTTAAGATTTTGACACATTCAGCTCAAATGTACACAATTGCTGATTATGGCTGTCAAATCTAAACCAAACGTTGTGCACTCAAATCTTTTGCTGTATTTAGTTTATTTTGGCATCCGGATGATGATTCTAGCATGAAATTGCTTGGGCACCTGTTAATTTTTAAGATTTTGACACATTCAGCTCAAATGTACAATCATGCGCTAAAAACGCATTTAAAGCAATAAAAAGGTGATTATGGCTGTCAAACCTAAACCAAACGTTGTGCACTCAAATCTTTTGCTGTATTTAGTTTATTTTGGCATCCGGATGATGATTCTAGCATGAAATTGCTTGGGCACCTGTTAATTTTTAAGATTTTGACACATTCAGCTCAAATGTACACAATTGCTGATTATGGCTGTCAAATCTAAACCAAACGTTGTGCACTCAAATCTTTTGCTGTATTTAGTTTATTTTGGCATCCGGATGATGATTCTAGCATGAAATTGCTTGGGCACCTGTTAATTTTTAAGATTTTGACACATTCAGCTCAAATGTACAATCATGCGCTAAAAACGCATTTAAAGCAATAAAAAGGTGATTATGGCTGTCAAACCTAAACCAAACGTTGTGCACTCAAATCTTTTGCTGTATTTAGTTTATTTTGGCATCCGGATGATGATTCTAGCATGAAATTGCTTGGGCACCTGTTAATTTTTAAGATTTTGACACATTCAGCTCAAATGTACACAATTGCTGATTATGGCTGTCAAATCTAAACCAAACGTTGTGCACTCAAATCTTTTGCTGTATTTAGTTTATTTTGGCATCCGGATGATGATTCTAGCATGAAATTGCTTGGGCACCTGTTAATTTTTAAGATTTTGACACATTCAGCTCAAATGTACAATCATGCGCTAAAAACGCATTTAAAGCAATAAAAAGGTGATTATGGCTGTCAAACCTAAACCAAACGTTGTGCACTCAAATCTTTTGCTGTATTTAGTTTATTTTGGCATCCGGATGATGATTCTAGCATGAAATTGCTTGGGCACCTGTTAATTTTTACGATTTTGACACATTCAGCTCAAATGTACACAATTGCTGATTATGGCTGTCAAATCTAAACCAAACGTTGTGCACTCAAATCTTTTGCTGTATTTAGTTTATTTTGGCATCCGGATGATGATTCTAGCATGAAATTGCTTGGGCACCTGTTAATTTTTAAGATTTTGACACATTCAGCTCAAATGTACAATCATGCGCTAAAAACGCATTTAAAGCAATAAAAAGGTGATTATGGCTGTCAAACCTAAACCAAACGTTGTGCACTCAAATCTTTTGCTGTATTTAGTTTATTTTGGCATCCGGATGATGATTCTAGCATGAAATTGCTTGGGCACCTGTTAATTTTTAAGATTTTGACACATTCAGCTCAAATGTACACAATTGCTGATTATGGCTGTCAAATCTAAACCAAACGTTGTGCACTCAAATCTTTTGCTGTATTTAGTTTATTTTGGCATCCGGATGATGATTCTAGCATGAAATTGCTTGGGCACCTGTTAATTTTTAAGATTTTGACACATTCAGCTCAAATGTACAATCATGCGCTAAAAACGCATTTAAAGCAATAAAAAGGTGATTATGGCTGTCAAACCTAAACCAAACGTTGTGCACTCAAATCTTTTGCTGTATTTAGTTTATTTTGGCATCCGGATGATGATTCTAGCATGAAATTGCTTGGGCACCTGTTAATTTTTAAGATTTTGACACATTCAGCTCAAATGTACACGATTGCTGATTATGGCTGTCAAATCTAAACCAAACGTTGTGCACTCAAATCTTTTGCTGTATTTAGTTTATTTTGGCATCCGGATGATGATTCTAGCATGAAATTGCTTGGGCACCTGTTAATTTTTAAGATTTTGACACATTCAGCTCAAATGTACACAATTGCTGATTATGGCTGTCAAACCTAAACCAAACGTTGTGCACTCAAATCTTTTGCTGTATTTAGTTTATTTTGGCATCCGGATGATGATTCTAACATGAAATTGCTTGGGCACCTGTTAATTTTTAAGATTTTGACACATTCAGCTCAAATGTACAATCATGCGCTAAAAACGCATTTAAAGCAATAAAAAGGTGATTATGGCTGTCAAACCTAAACCAAACGTTGTGCACTCAAATCTTTTGCTGTATTTAGTTTATTTTGGCATCCGGATGATGATTCTAGCATGAAATTGCTTGGGCACCTGTTAATTTTTAAGATTTTGACACATTCAGCTCAAATGTACACAATTGCTGATTATGGCTGTCAAATCTAAACCAAACGTTGTGCACTCAAATCTTTTGCTGTATTTAGTTTATTTTGGCATCCGGATGATGATTCTAGCATGAAATTGCTTGGGCACCTGTTAATTTTTAAGATTTTGACACATTCAGCTCAAATGTACAATCATGCGCTAAAAACGCATTTAAAGCAATAAAAAGGTGATTATGGCTGTCAAACCTAAACCAAACGTTGTGCACTCAAATCTTTTGCTGTATTTAGTTTATTTTGGCATCCGGATGATGATTCTAGCATGAAATTGCTTGGGCACCTGTTAATTTTTAAGATTTTGACACATTCAGCTCAAATGTACACAATTGCTGATTATGGCTGTCAAATCTAAACCAAACGTTGTGCACTCAAATCTTTTGCTGTATTTAGTTTATTTTGGCATCCGGATGATGATTCTAGCATGAAATTGCTTGGGCACCTGTTAATTTTTAAGATTTTGACACATTCAGCTCAAATGTACAATCATGCGCTAAAAACGCATTTAAAGCAATAAAAAGGTGATTATGGCTGTCAAACCTAAACCAAACGTTGTGCACTCAAATCTTTTGCTGTATTTAGTTTATTTTGGCATCCGGATGATGATTCTAGCATGAAATTGCTTGGGCACCTGTTAATTTTTAAGATTTTGACACATTCAGCTCAAATGTACACGATTGCTGATTATGGCTGTCAAATCTAAACCAAACGTTGTGCACTCAAATCTTTTGCTGTATTTAGTTTATTTTGGCATCCGGATGATGATTCTAGCATGAAATTGCTTGGGCACCTGTTAATTTTTAAGATTTTGACACATTCAGCTCAAATGTACACAATTGCTGATTATGGCTGTCAAACCTAAACCAAACGTTGTGCACTCAAATCTTTTGCTGTATTTAGTTTATTTTGGCATCCGGATGATGATTCTAACATGAAATTGCTTGGGCACCTGTTAATTTTTAAGATTTTGACACATTCAGCTCAAATGTACAATCATGCGCTAAAAACGCATTTAAAGCAATAAAAAGGTGATTATGGCTGTCAAACCTAAACCAAACGTTGTACACTCAAATCTTTTGCTGTATTTTGTTTATTTTGGCATCCGGATGATGATTCTAGCATGAAATTGCTTGGGCACCTGTTAATTTTTAAGATTTTGACACATTCAGCTCAAATGTACAATCATGCGCTAAAAACGCATTTAAAGCAATAAAAAGGTGATTATGGCTGTCAAACCTAAACCAAACGTTGTGCACTCAAATCTTTTGCTGTATTTAGTTTATTTTGGCATCCGGATGATGATTCTAGCATGAAATTGCTTGGGCACCTGTTAATTTTTAAGATTTTGACACATTCAGCTCAAATGTACACAATTGCTGATTATGGCTGTCAAATCTAAACCAAACGTTGTGCACTCAAATCTTTTGCTGTATTTAGTTTATTTTGGCATCCGGATGATGATTCTAGCATGAAATTGCTTGGGCACCTGTTAATTTTTAAGATTTTGACACATTCAGCTCAAATGTACAATCATGCGCTAAAAACGCATTTAAAGCAATAAAAAGGTGATTATGGCTGTCAAACCTAAACCAAACGTTGTGCACTCAAATCTTTTGCTGTATTTAGTTTATGTTAGCATCCGGATGATGATTCTAGCATGAAATTGCTTGGGCACCTGTTAATTTTTAAGATTTTGACACATTCAGCTCAAATGTACACAATTGCTGATTATGGCTGTCAAATCTAAACCAAACGTTGTGCACTCAAATCTTTTGCTGTATTTAGTTTATTTTGGCATCCGGATGATGATTCGAGCATGAAATTGCTTGGGCACCTGTTAATTTTTAAGATTTTGACACATTCAGCTCAAATGTACAATCATGCGCTAAAAACGCATTTAAAGCAATAAAAAGGTGATTATGGCTGTCAAACCTAAACCAAACGTTGTGCACTCAAATCTTTTGCTGTATTTAGTTTATGTTGGCATCCGGATGATGATTCTAGCATGAAATTGCTTGGGCACCTGTTAATTTTTAAGATTTTGACACATTCAGCTCAAATGTACACAATTGCTGATTATGGCTGTCAAATCTAAACCAAACGTTGTGCACTCAAATCTTTTGCTGTATTTAGTTTATTTTGGCATCCGGATGATGATTCTAGCATGAAATTGCTTGGGCACCTGTTAATTTTTAAGATTTTGACACATTCAGCTCAAATGTACAATCATGCGCTAAAAACGCATTTAAAGCAATAAAAAGGTGATTATGGCTGTCAAACCTAAACCAAACGTTGTGCACTCAAATCTTTTGCTGTATTTAGTTTATTTTGGCATCCGGATGATGATTCTAGCATGAAATTGCTTGGGCACCTGTTAATTTTTAAGATTTTGACACATTCAGCTCAAATGTACACAATTGCTGATTATGGCTGTCAAATCTAAACCAAACGTTGTGCACTCAAATCTTTTGCTGTATTTAGTTTATTTTGGCATCCGGATGATGATTCTAGCATGAAATTGCTTGGGCACCTGTTAATTTTTAAGATTTTGACACATTCAGCTCAAATGTACAATCATGCGCTAAAAACGCATTTAAAGCAATAAAAAGGTGATTATGGCTGTCAAACCTAAACCAAACGTTGTGCACTCAAATCTTTTGCTGTATTTAGTTTATTTTGGCATCCGGATGATGATTCTAGCATGAAATTGCTTGGGCACCTGTTAATTTTTAAGATTTTGACACATTCAGCTCAAATGTACAATCATGCGCTAAAAACGCATTTAAAGCAATAAAAAGGTGATTATGGCTGTCAAACCTAAACCAAACGTTGTGCACTCAAATCTTTTGCTGTATTTAGTTTATTTTGGCATCCGGATGATGATTCTAGCATGAAATTGCTTGGGCACCTGTTAATTTTTACGATTTTGACACATTCAGCTCAAATGTACACAATTGCTGATTATGGCTGTCAAATCTAAACCAAACGTTGTGCACTCAAATCTTTTGCTGTATTTAGTTTATTTTGGCATCCGGATGATGATTCTAGCATGAAATTGCTTGGGCACCTGTTAATTTTTAAGATTTTGACACATTCAGCTCAAATGTACAATCATGCGCTAAAAACGCATTTAAAGCAATAAAAAGGTGATTATGGCTGTCAAACCTAAACCAAACGTTGTGCACTCAAATCTTTTGCTGTATTTAGTTTATTTTGGCATCCGGATGATGATTCTAGCATGAAATTGCTTGGGCACCTGTTAATTTTTAAGATTTTGACACATTCAGCTCAAATGTACACAATTGCTGATTATGGCTGTCAAATCTAAACCAAACGTTGTGCACTCAAATCTTTTGCTGTATTTAGTTTATTTTGGCATCCGGATGATGATTCTAGCATGAAATTGCTTGGGCACCTGTTAATTTTTAAGATTTTGACACATTCAGCTCAAATGTACAATCATGCGCTAAAAACGCATTTAAAGCAATAAAAAGGTGATTATGGCTGTCAAACCTAAACCTAAACGTTGTGCACTCAAATCTTTTGCTGTATTTAGTTTATTTTGGCATCCGGATGATGATTCTAGCATGAAATTGCTTGGGCACCTGTTAATTTTTAAGATTTTGACACATTCAGCTCAAATGTACACAATTGCTGATTATGGCTGTCAAATCTAAACCAAACGTTGTGCACTCAAATCTTTTGCTGTATTTAGTTTATTTTGGCATCCGGATGATGATTCTAGCATGAAATTGCTTGGGCACCTGTTAATTTTTAAGATTTTGACACATTCAGCTCAAATGTACAATCATGCGCTAAAAACGCATTTAAAGCAATAAAAAGGTGATTATGGCTGTCAAACCTAAACCAAACGTTGTGCACTCAAATCTTTTGCTGTATTTAGTTTATTTTGGCATCCGGATGATGATTCTAGCATGAAATTGCTTGGGCACCTGTTAATTTTTAAGATTTTGACACATTCAGCTCAAATGTACACAATTGCTGATTATGGCTGTCAAATCTAAACCAAACGTTGTGCACTCAAATCTTTTGCTGTATTTAGTTTATTTTGGCATCCGGATGATGATTCTAGCATGAAATTGCTTGGGCACCTGTTAATTTTTAAGATTTTGACACATTCAGCTCAAATGTACAATCATGCGCTAAAAACGCATTTAAAGCAATAAAAAGGTGATTATGGCTGTCAAACCTAAACCTAAACGTTGTGCACTCAAATCTTTTGCTGTATTTAGTTTATTTTGGCATCCGGATGATGATTCTAGCATGAAATTGCTTGGGCACCTGTTAATTTTTAAGATTTTGACACATTCAGCTCAAATGTACACAATTGCTGATTATGGCTGTCAAATCTAAACCAAACGTTGTGCACTCCAATCTTTTGCTGTATTTAGTTTATTTTGGCATCCGGATGATGATTCTAGCATGAAATTGCTTGGGCACCTGTTAATTTTTAAGATTTTGACACATTCAGCTCAAATGTACAATCATGCGCTAAAAACGCATTTAAAGCAATAAAAAGGTGATTATGGCTGTCAAACCTAAACCAAACGTTGTGCACTCAAATCTTTTGCTGTATTTAGTTTATTTTGGCATCCGGATGATGATTCTAGCATGAAATTGCTTGGGCACCTGTTAATTTTTAAGATTTTGACACATTCAGCTCAAATGTACATAATTGCTGATTATGGCTGTCAAATCTAAACCAAACGTTGTGCACTCAAATCTTTTGCTGTATTTAGTTTATTTTGGCATCCGGATGATGATTCTAGCATGAAATTGCTTGGGCACCTGTTAATTTTTAAGATTTTGACACATTCAGCTCAAATGTACAATCATGCGCTAAAAACGCATTTAAAGCAATAAAAAGGTGATTATGGCTGTCAAACCTAAACCAAACGTTGTGCACTCAAATCTTTTGCTGTATTTAGTTTATTTTGGCATCCGGATGATGATTCTAGCATGAAATTGCTTGGGCACCTGTTAATTTTTAAGATTTTGACACATTCAGCTCAAATGTACACAATTGCTGATTATGGCTGTCAAATCTAAACCAAACGTTGTGCACTCAAATCTTTTGCTGTATTTAGTTTATTTTGGCATCCGGATGATGATTCTAGCATGAAATTGCTTGGGCACCTGTTAATTTTTAAGATTTTGACACATTCAGCTCAAATGTACAATCATGCGCTAAAAACGCATTTAAAGCAATAAAAAGGTGATTATGGCTGTCAAACCTAAACCAAACGTTGTGCACTCAAATCTTTTGCTGTATTTAGTTTATTTTGGCATCCGGATGATGATTCTAGCATGAAATTGCTTGGGCACCTGTTAATTTTTAAGATTTTGACACATTCAGCTCAAATGTACACAATTGCTGATTATGGCTGTCAAATCTAAACCAAACGTTGTGCACTCAAATCTTTTGCTGTATTTAGTTTATTTTGGCATCCGGATGATGATTCTAGCATGAAATTGCTTGGGCACCTGTTAATTTTTAAGATTTTGACACATTCAGCTCAAATGTACAATCATGCGCTAAAAACGCATTTAAAGCAATAAAAAGGTGATTATGGCTGTCAAACCTAAACCTAAACGTTGTGCACTCAAATCTTTTGCTGTATTTAGTTTATTTTGGCATCCGGATGATGATTCTAGCATGAAATTGCTTGGGCACCTGTTAATTTTTAAGATTTTGACACATTCAGCTCAAATGTACACAATTGCTGATTATGGCTGTCAAATCTAAACCAAACGTTGTGCACTCAAATCTTTTGCTGTATTTAGTTTATTTTGGCATCCGGATGATGATTCTAGCATGAAATTGCTTGGGCACCTGTTAATTTTTAAGATTTTGACACATTCAGCTCAAATGTACAATCATGCGCTAAAAACGCATTTAAAGCAATAAAAAGGTGATTATGGCTGTCAAACCTAAACCAAACGTTGTGCACTCAAATCTTTTGCTGTATTTAGTTTATTTTGGCATCCGGATGATGATTCTAGCATGAAATTGCTTGGGCACCTGTTAATTTTTAAGATTTTGACACATTCAGCTCAAATGTACACAATTGCTGATTATGGCTGTCAAATCTAAACCAAACGTTGTGCACTCAAATCTTTTGCTGTATTTAGTTTATTTTGGCATCCGGATGATGATTCTAGCATGAAATTGCTTGGGCACCTGTTAATTTTTAAGATTTTGACACATTCAGCTCAAATGTACAATCATGCGCTAAAAACGCATTTAAAGCAATAAAAAGGTGATTATGGCTGTCAAACCTAAACCTAAACGTTGTGCACTCAAATCCTTTGCTGTATTTAGTTTATTTTGGCATCCGGATGATGATTCTAGCATGAAATTGCTTGGGCACCTGTTAATTTTTAAGATTTTGACACATTCAGCTCAAATGTACACAATTGCTGATTATGGCTGTCAAATCTAAACCAAACGTTGTGCACTCAAATCTTTTGCTGTATTTAGTTTATTTTGGCATCCGGATGATGATTCTAGCATGAAATTGCTTGGGCACCTGTTAATTTTTAAGATTTTGACACATTCAGCTCAAATGTACAATCATGCGCTAAAAACGCATTTAAAGCAATAAAAAGGTGATTATGGCTGTCAAACCTAAACCTAAACGTTGTGCACTCAAATCTTTTGCTGTATTTAGTTTATTTTGGCATCCGGATGATGATTCTAGCATGAAATTGCTTGGGCACCTGTTAATTTTTAAGATTTTGACACATTCAGCTCAAATGTACAATCATGCGCTAAAAACGCATTTAAAGCAATAAAAAGGTGATTATGGCTGTCAAACCTAAACCAAACGTTGTGCACTCAAATCTTTTGCTGTATTTAGTTTATTTTGGCATCCGGATGATGATTCTAGCATGAAATTGCTTGGGCACCTGTTAATTTTTAAGATTTTGACACATTCAGCTCAAATGTACACAATTGCTGATTATGGCTGTCAAATCTAAACCAAACGTTGTGCACTCAAATCTTTTGCTGTATTTAGTTTATTTTGGCATCCGGATGATGATTCTAGCATGAAATTGCTTGGGCACCTGTTAATTTTTAAGATTTTGACACATTCAGCTCAAATGTACACAATTGCTGATTATGGCTGTCAAATCTAAACCAAACGTTGTGCACTCAAATCTTTTGCTGTATTTAGTTTATTTTGGCATCCGGATGATGATTCTAGCATGAAATTGCTTGGGCACCTGTTAATTTTTAAGATTTTGACACATTCAGCTCAAATGTACAATCATGCGCTAAAAACGCATTTAAAGCAATAAAAAGGTGATTATGGCTGTCAAACCTAAACCAAACGTTGTGCACTCAAATCTTTTGCTGTATTTAGTTTATTTTGGCATCCGGATGATGATTCTAGCATGAAATTGCTTGGGCACCTGTTAATTTTTAAGATTTTGACACATTCAGCTCAAATGTACACAATTGCTGATTATGGCTGTCAAATCTAAACCAAACGTTGTGCACTCAAATCTTTTGCTGTATTTAGTTTATTTTGGCATCCGGATGATGATTCTAGCATGAAATTGCTTGGGCACCTGTTAATCTTTAAGATTTTGACACATTCAGCTCAAATGTACAATCATGCGCTAAAAACGCATTTAAAGCAATAAAAAGGTGATTATGGCTGTCAAACCTAAACCAAACGTTGTGCACTCAAATCTTTTGCTGTATTTAGTTTATTTTGGCATCCGGATGATGATTCTAGCATGAAATTGCTTGGGCACCTGTTAATTTTTAAGATTTTGACACATTCAGCTCAAATGTACACAATTGCTGATTATGGCTGTCAAATCTAAACCAAACGTTGTGCACTCAAATCTTTTGCTGTATTTAGTTTATTTTGGCATCCGGATGATGATTCTAGCATGAAATTGCTTGGGCACCTGTTAATTTTTAAGATTTTGACACATTCAGCTCAAATGTACAATCATGCGCTAAAAACGCATTTAAAGCAATAAAAAGGTGATTATGGCTGTCAAACCTAAACCAAACGTTGTGCACTCAAATCTTTTGCTGTATTTAGTTTATTTTGGCATCCGGATGATGATTCTAGCATGAAATTGCTTGGGCACCTGTTAATTTTTAAGATTTTGACACATTCAGCTCAAATGTACAATCATGCGCTAAAAACGCATTTAAAGCAATAAAAAGGTGATTATGGCTGTCAAACCTAAACCAAACGTTGTGCACTCAAATCTTTTGCTGTATTTAGTTTATTTTGGCATCCGGATGATGATTCTAGCATGAAATTGCTTGGGCACCTGTTAATTTTTAAGATTTTGACACATTCAGCTCAAATGTACACAATTGCTGATTATGGCTGTCAAATCTAAACCAAACGTTGTGCACTCAAATCTTTTGCTGTATTTAGTTTATTTTGGCATCCGGATGATGATTCTAGCATGAAATTGCTTGGGCACCTGTTAATTTTTAAGATTTTGACACATTCAGCTCAAATGTACAATCATGCGCTAAAAACGCATTTAAAGCAATAAAAAGGTGATTATGGCTGTCAAACCTAAACCAAACGTTGTGCACTCAAATCTTTTGCTGTATTTAGTTTATTTTGGCATCCGGATGATGATTCTAGCATGAAATTGCTTGGGCACCTGTTAATTTTTAAGATTTTGACACATTCAGCTCAAATGTACACAATTGCTGATTATGGCTGTCAAATCTAAACCAAACGTTGTGCACTCAAATCTTTTGCTGTATTTAGTTTATTTTGGCATCCGGATGATGATTCTAGCATGAAATTGCTTGGGCACCTGTTAATTTTTAAGATTTTGACACATTCAGCTCAAATGTACAATCATGCGCTAAAAACGCATTTAAAGCAATAAAAAGGTGATTATGGCTGTCAAACCTAAACCAAACGTTGTGCACTCAAATCTTTTGCTGTATTTAGTTTATTTTGGCATCCGGATGATGATTCTAGCATGAAATTGCTTGGGCACCTGTTAATTTTTAAGATTTTGACACATTCAGCTCAAATGTACACAATTGCTGATTATGGCTGTCAAATCTAAACCAAACGTTGTGCACTCAAATCTTTTGCTGTATTTAGTTTATTTTGGCATCCGGATGATGATTCTAGCATGAAATTGCTTGGGCACCTGTTAATTTTTAAGATTTTGACACATTCAGCTCAAATGTACAATCATGCTCTAAAAACGCATTTAAAGCAATAAAAAGGTGATTATGGCTGTCAAACCTAAACCAAACGTTGTGCACTCAAATCTTTTGCTGTATTTAGTTTATTTTGGCATCCGGATGATGATTCTAGCATGAAATTTCTTGGGCACCTGTTAATTTTTAAGATTTTGACACATTCAGCTCAAATGTACACAATTGCTGATTATGGCTGTCAAATCTAAACCAAACGTTGTGCACTCAAATCTTTTGCTGTATTTAGTTTATTTTGGCATCCGGATGATGATTCTAGCATGAAATTGCTTGGGCACCTGTTAATTTTTAAGATTTTGACACATTCAGCTCAAATGTACAATCATGCGCTAAAAACGCATTTAAAGCAATAAAAAGGTGATTATGGCTGTCAAACCTAAACCAAACGTTGTGCACTCAAATCTTTTGCTGTATTTAGTTTATTTTGGCATCCGGATGATGATTCTAGCATGAAATTGCTTGGGCACCTGTTAATTTTTAAGATTTTGACACATTCAGCTCAAATGTACACAATCGCTGATTATGGCTGTCAAATCTAAACCAAACGTTGTGCACTCAAATCTTTTGCTGTATTTAGTTTATTTTGGCATCCGGATGATGATTCTAGCATGAAATTGCTTGGGCACCTGTTAATTTTTAAGATTTTGACACATTCAGCTCAAATGTACAATCATGCGCTAAAAACGCATTTAAAGCAATAAAAAGGTGATTATGGCTGTCAAACCTAAACTAAACGTTGTGCACTCAAATCTTTTGCTGTATTTAGTTTATTTTGGCATCCGGATGATGATTCTAGCATGAAATTGCTTGGGCACCTGTTAATTTTTAAGATTTTGACACATTCAGCTCAAATGTACACAATTGCTGATTATGGCTGTCAAATCTAAACCAAACGTTGTGCACTCAAATCTTTTGCTGTATTTAGTTTATTTTGGCATCCGGATGATGATTCTAGCATGAAATTGCTTGGGCACCTGTTAATTTTTAAGATTTTGACACATTCAGCTCAAATGTACAATCATGCGCTAAAAACGCATTTAAAGCAATAAAAAGAAAAAGGTGATTATGGCTGTCAAACCTAAACCAAACGTTGTGCACTCAAATCTTTTGCTGTATTTAGTTTATTTTGGCATCCGGATGATGATTCTAGCATGAAATTGCTTGGGCACCTGTTAATTTTAAGATTTTGACACATTCAGCTCAAATGTACACAATTGCTGATTATGGCTGTCAAATCTAAACCAAACGTTGTGCACTCAAATCTTTTGCTGTATTTAGTTTATTTTGGCATCCGGATGATGATTCTAGCATGAAATTGCTTGGGCACCTGTTAATTTTTAAGATTTGACACATTCAGCTCAATGTACAATCATGCGCTAAAAACGCATTTAAAGCAATAAAAAGGTGATTATGGCTGTCAAACCTAAACCAAACGTTGTGCACTCAAATCTTTTGCTGTATTTAGTTTATTTTGGCATCCGGATGATGATTCTAGCATGAAATTGCTTGGGCACCTGTTAATTTTTAAGAATTTGACACATTCAGCTCAAATGTACACAATTGCTGATTATGGCTGTCAAATCTAACCAAACGTTGTGCACTCAAATCTTTTGCTGTATTTTGTTTATTTTGGCATCCGGATGATGATTCTAGCATGAAATTGCTTGGGCACCTGTTAATTTTTAAGATTTTGACACATTCAGCTCAAATGTACAATCATGCGCTAAAAACGCATTTAAAGCAATAAAAAGGTGATTATGGCTGTCAAACCTAAACCAAACGTTGTGCACTCAAATCTTTTGCTGTATTTAGTTTATTTTGGCATCCGGATGATGATTCTAGCATGAAATTGCTTGGGCACCTGTTAATTTTTAAGATTTTGACACATTCAGCTCAAATGTACACAATTGCTGATTATGGCTGTCAAATCTAAACCAAACGTTGTGCACTCAAATCTTTTGCTGTATTTAGTTTATTTTGGCATCCGGATGATGATTCTAGCATGAAATTGCTTGGGCACCTGTTAATTTTAAGATTTTGACACATTCAGCTCAAATGTACAATCATGCGCTAAAAACGCATTTAAAGCAATAAAAAGGTGATTATGGCTGTCAAACCTAAACCAAACGTTGTGCACTCAAATCTTTTGCTGTATTTAGTTTATTTTGGCATCCGGATGATGATTCTAGCATGAAATTGCTTGGGCACCTGTTAATTTTTAAGAATTTGACACATTCAGCTCAAATGTACACAATTGCTGATTATGGCTGTCAAATCTAAACCAAACGTTGTGCACTCAAATCTTTTGCTGTATTTTGTTTATTTTGGCATCCGGATGATGATTCTAGCATGAAATTGCTTGGGCACCTGTTAATTTTTAAGATTTTGACACATTCAGCTCAAATGTACAATCATGCGCTAAAAACGCATTTAAAGCAATAAAAAGGTGATTATGGCTGTCAAACCTAAACCAAACGTTGTGCACTCAAATCTTTTGCTGTATTTAGTTTATTTTGGCATCCGGATGATGATTCTAGCATGAAATTGCTTGGGCACCTGTTAATTTTTAAGATTTGACACATTCAGCTCAAATGTACACAATTGCTGATTATGGCTGTCAAATCTAAACCAAACGTTGTGCACTCAAATCTTTTGCTGTATTTAGTTTATTTTGGCATCCGGATGATGATTCTAGCATGAAATTGCTTGGGCACCTGTTAATTTTTAAGATTTTGACACATTCAGCTCAAATGTACAATCATGCGCTAAAAACGCATTTAAAGCAATAAAAAGGTGATTATGGCTGTCAAACCTAAACCAAACCTTGTGCACTCAAATCTTTTGCTGTATTTAGTTTATTTTGGCATCCGGATGATGATTCTCGCATGAAATTGCTTGGGCACCTGTTAATTTTTAAGATTTTGACACATTCAGCTCAAATGTACACAATTGCTGATTATGGCTGTCAAATCTAAACCAAACGTTGTGCACTCAAATCCTTTGCTGTATTTAGTTTATTTTGGCATCCGGATGATGATTCTAGCATGAAATTGCTTGGGCACCTGTTAATTTTTAAGATTTTGACACATTCAGCTCAAATGTACAATCATGCGCTAAAAACGCATTTAAAGCAATAAAAAGGTGATTATGGCTGTCAAACCTAAACCAAACGTTGTGCACTCAAATCTTTTGCTGTATTTAGTTTATTTTGGCATCCGGATGATGATTCTAGCATGAAATTGCTTGGGCACCTGTTAATTTTTAAGATTTTGACACATTCAGCTCAAATGTACACAATTGCTGATTATGGCTGTCAAATCTAAACCAAACGTTGTGCACTCAAATCTTTGCTGTATTTAGTTTATTTTGGCATCCGGATGATGATTCTAGCATGAAATTGCTTGGGCACCTGTTAATTTTTAAGATTTTGACACATTCAGCTCAAATGTACAATCATGCGCTAAAAACGCATTTAAAGCAATAAAAAGGTGATTATGGCTGTCAAACCTAAACCAAACGTTGTGCACTCAAATCTTTTGCTGTATTTAGTTTATTTTGGCATCCGGATGATGATTCTAGCATGAAATTGCTTGGGCACCTGTTAATTTTTAAGATTTTGACACATTCAGCTCAAATGTACAATCATGCGCTAAAAACGCATTTAAAGCAATAATAAGGTGATTATGGCTGTCAAACCTAAACCAAACGTTGTGCACTCAAATCTTTTGCTGTATTTAGTTTATTTTGGCATCCGGATGATGATTCTAGCATGAAATTGCTTGGGCACCTGTTAATTTTTAAGATTTTGACACATTCAGCTCAAATGTACACAATTGCTGATTATGGCTGTCAAATCTAAACCAAACGTTGTGCACTCAAATCTTTTGCTGTATTTAGTTTATTTTGGCATCCGGATGATGATTCTAGCATGAAATTGCTTGGGCACCTGTTAATTTTTAAGATTTTGACACATTCAGCTCAAATGTACAATCATGCGCTAAAAACGCATTTAAAGCAATAAAAAGGTGATTATGGCTGTCAAACCTAAACCAAACGTTGTGCACTCAAATCTTTTGCTGTATTTAGTTTATTTTGGCATCCGGATGATGATTCTAGCATGAAATTGCTTGGGCACCTGTTAATTTTTAAGATTTTGACACATTCAGCTCAAATGTACACAATTGCTGATTATGGCTGTCAAATCTAAACCAAACGTTGTGCACTCAAATCTTTTGCTGTATTTAGTTTATTTTGGCATCCGGATGATGATTCTAGCATGAAATTGCTTGGGCACCTGTTAATTTTTAAGATTTTGACACATTCAGCTCAAATGTACAATCATGCGCTAAAAACGCATTTAAAGCAATAAAAAGGTGATTATGGCTGTCAAACCTAAACCAAACGTTGTGCACTCAAATCTTTTGCTGTATTTAGTTTATTTTGGCATCCGGATGATGATTCTAGCATGAAATTGCTTGGGCACCTGTTAATTTTTAAGATTTTGACACATTCAGCTCAAATGTACACAATTGCTGATTATGGCTGTCAAATCTAAACCAAACGTTGTGCACTCAAATCTTTTGCTGTATTTAGTTTATTTTGGCATCCGGATGATGATTCTAGCATGAAATTGCTTGGGCACCTGTTAATTTTTAAGATTTTGACACATTCAGCTCAAATGTACAATCATGCGCTAAAAACGCATTTAAAGCAATAAAAAGGTGATTATGGCTGTCAAACCTAAACCAAACGTTGTGCACTCAAATCTTTTGCTGTATTTAGTTTATTTTGGCATCCGGATGATGATTCCAGCATGAAATTGCTTGGGCACCTGTTAATTTTTAAGATTTTGACACATTCAGCTCAAATGTACACAATTGCTGATTATGGCTGTCAAATCTAAACCAAACGTTGTGCACTCAAATCTTTTGCTGTATTTAGTTTATTTTGGCATCCGGATGATGATTCTAGCATGAAATTGCTTGGGCACCTGTTAATTTTTAAGATTTTGACACATTCAGCTCAAATGTACAATCATGCGCTAAAAACGCATTTAAAGCAATAAAAAGGTGATTATGGCTGTCAAACCTAAACCAAACGTTGTGCACTCAAATCCTTTGCTGTATTTAGTTTATTTTGGCATCCGGATGATGATTCTAGCATGAAATTGCTTGGGCACCTGTTAATTTTTAAGATTTTGACACATTCAGCTCAAATGTACAATCATGCGCTAAAAACGCATTTAAAGCAATAAAAAGGTGATTATGGCTGTCAAACCTAAACCAAACGTTGTGCACTCAAATCTTTTGCTGTATTTAGTTTATTTTGGCATCCGGATGATGATTCTAGCATGAAATTGCTTGGGCACCTGTTAATTTTTAAGATTTTGACACATTCAGCTCAAATGTACACAATTACTGATTATGGCTGTCAAATCTAAACCAAACGTTGTGCACTCAAATCTTTTGCTGTATTTAGTTTATTTTGGCATCCGGATGATGATTCTAGCATGAAATTGCTTGGGCACCTGTTAATTTTTAAGATTTTGACACATTCAGCTCAAATGTACAATCATGCGCTAAAAACGCATTTAAAGCAATAAAAAGGTGATTATGGCTGTCAAACCTAAACCAAACGTTGTGCACTCAAATCTTTTGCTGTATTTAGTTTATTTTGGCATCCGGATGATGATTCTAGCATGAAATTGCTTGGGCACCTGTTAATTTTTAAGATTTTGACACATTCAGCTCAAATGTACACAATTGCTGATTATGGCTGTCAAATCTAAACCAAACGTTGTGCACTCAAATCTTTTGCTGTATTTAGTTTATTTTGGCATCCGGATGATGATTCTAGCATGAAATTGCTTGGGCACCTGTTAATTTTAAGATTTTGACACATTCAGCTCAAATGTACAATCATGCGCTAAAAACGCATTTAAAGCAATAAAAAGGTGATTATGGCTGTCAAACCTAAACCAAACGTTGTGCACTCAAATCTTTTGCTGTATTTAGTTTATTTTGGCATCCGGATGATGATTCTAGCATGAAATTGCTTGGGCACCTGTTAATTTTTAAGATTTTGACACATTCAGCTCAAATGTACACAATTGCTGATTATGGCTGACAAATCTAAACCAAACGTTGTGCACTCAAATCTTTTGCTGTATTTAGTTTATTTTGGCATCCGGATGATGATTCTAGCATGAAATTGCTTGGGCACCTGTTAATTTTTAAGATTTTGACACATTCAGCTCAAATGTACAATCATGCGCTAAAAACGCATTTAAAGCAATAAAAAGGTGATTATGGCTGTCAAACCTAAACCAAACGTTGTGCACTCAAATCTTTTGCTGTATTTAGTTTATTTTGGCATCCGGATGATGATTCTAGCATGAAATTGCTTGGGCACCTGTTAATTTTTAAGATTTTGACACATTCAGCTCAAATGTACACAATTGCTGATTATGGCTGTCAAATCTAAACCAAACGTTGTGCACTCAAATCTTTTGCTGTATTTAGTTTATTTTGGCATCCGGATGATGATTCTAGCATGAAATTGCTTGGGCACCTGTTAATTTTTAAGATTTTGACACATTCAGCTCAAATGTACAATCATGCGCTAAAAACGCATTTAAAGCAATAAAAAGGTGATTATGGCTGTCAAACCTAAACCAAACGTTGTGCACTCAAATCTTTTGCTGTATTTAGTTTATTTTGGCATCCGGATGATGATTCTAGCATGAAATTGCTTGGGCACCTGTTAATTTTTAAGATTTTGACACATTCAGCTCAAATGTACACAATTGCTGATTATGGCTGTCAAATCTAAACCAAACGTTGTGCACTCAAATCTTTTGCTGTATTTAGTTTATTTTGGCATCCGGATGATGATTCTAGCATGAAATTGCTTGGGCACCTGTTAATTTTTAAGATTTTGACACATTCAGCTCAAATGTACAATCATGCTCTAAAAACGCATTTAAAGCAATAAAAAGGTGATTATGGCTGTCAAACCTAAACCAAACGTTGTGCACTCAAATCTTTTGCTGTATTTAGTTTATTTTGGCATCCGGATGATGATTCTAGCATGAAATTTCTTGGGCACCTGTTAATTTTTAAGATTTTGACACATTCAGCTCAAATGTACACAATTGCTGATTATGGCTGTCAAATCTAAACCAAACGTTGTGCACTCAAATCTTTTGCTGTATTTAGTTTATTTTGGCATCCGGATGATGATTCTAGCATGAAATTGCTTGGGCACCTGTTAATTTTTAAGATTTTGACACATTCAGCTCAAATGTACAATCATGCGCTAAAAACGCATTTAAAGCAATAAAAAGGTGATTATGGCTGTCAAACCTAAACCAAACGTTGTGCACTCAAATCTTTTGCTGTATTTAGTTTATTTTGGCATCCGGATGATGATTCTAGCATGAAATTGCTTGGGCACCTGTTAATTTTTAAGATTTTGACACATTCAGCTCAAATGTACACAATCGCTGATTATGGCTGTCAAATCTAAACCAAACGTTGTGCACTCAAATCTTTTGCTGTATTTAGTTTATTTTGGCATCCGGATGATGATTCTAGCATGAAATTGCTTGGGCACCTGTTAATTTTTAAGATTTTGACACATTCAGCTCAAATGTACAATCATGCGCTAAAAACGCATTTAAAGCAATAAAAAGGTGATTATGGCTGTCAAACCTAAACCAAACGTTGTGCACTCAAATCTTTTGCTGTATTTAGTTTATTTTGGCATCCGGATGATGATTCTAGCATGAAATTGCTTGGGCACCTGTTAATTTTTAAGATTTTGACACATTCAGCTCAAATGTACACAATTGCTGATTATGGCTGACAAATCTAAACCAAACGTTGTGCACTCAAATCTTTTGCTGTATTTAGTTTATTTTGGCATCCGGATGATGATTCTAGCATGAAATTGCTTGGGCACCTGTTAATTTTTAAGATTTTGACACATTCAGCTCAAATGTACAATCATGCGCTAAAAACGCATTTAAAGCAATAAAAAGGTGATTATGGCTGTCAAACCTAAACCAAACGTTGTGCACTCAAATCTTTTGCTGTATTTAGTTTATTTTGGCATCCGGATGATGATTCTAGCATGAAATTGCTTGGGCACCTGTTAATTTTTAAGATTTTGACACATTCAGCTCAAATGTACACAATTGCTGATTATGGCTGTCAAATCTAAACCAAACGTTGTGCACTCAAATCTTTTGCTGTATTTAGTTTATTTTGGCATCCGGATGATGATTCTAGCATGAAATTGCTTGGGCACCTGTTAATTTTTAAGATTTTGACACATTCAGCTCAAATGTACAATCATGCGCTAAAAACGCATTTAAAGCAATAAAAAGGTGATTATGGCTGTCAAACCTAAACCAAACGTTGTGCACTCAAATCTTTTGCTGTATTTAGTTTATTTTGGCATCCGGATGATGATTCTAGCATGAAATTGCTTGGGCACCTGTTAATTTTTAAGATTTTGACACATTCAGCTCAAATGTACACAATTGCTGATTATGGCTGTCAAATCTAAACCAAACGTTGTGCACTCAAATCTTTTGCTGTATTTAGTTTATTTTGGCATCCGGATGATGATTCTAGCATGAAATTGCTTGGGCACCTGTTAATTTTTAAGATTTTGACACATTCAGCTCAAATGTACAATCATGCTCTAAAAACGCATTTAAAGCAATAAAAAGGTGATTATGGCTGTCAAACCTAAACCAAACGTTGTGCACTCAAATCTTTTGCTGTATTTAGTTTATTTTGGCATCCGGATGATGATTCTAGCATGAAATTTCTTGGGCACCTGTTAATTTTTAAGATTTTGACACATTCAGCTCAAATGTACACAATTGCTGATTATGGCTGTCAAATCTAAACCAAACGTTGTGCACTCAAATCTTTTGCTGTATTTAGTTTATTTTGGCATCCGGATGATGATTCTAGCATGAAATTGCTTGGGCACCTGTTAATTTTTAAGATTTTGACACATTCAGCTCAAATGTACAATCATGCGCTAAAAACGCATTTAAAGCAATAAAAAGGTGATTATGGCTGTCAAACCTAAACCAAACGTTGTGCACTCAAATCCTTTGCTGTATTTAGTTTATTTTGGCATCCGGATGATGATTCTAGCATGAAATTGCTTGGGCACCTGTTAATTTTTAAGATTTTGACACATTCAGCTCAAATGTACAATCATGCGCTAAAAACGCATTTAAAGCAATAAAAAGGTGATTATGGCTGTCAAACCTAAACCAAACGTTGTGCACTCAAATCTTTTGCTGTATTTAGTTTATTTTGGCATCCGGATGATGATTCTAGCATGAAATTGCTTGGGCACCTGTTAATTTTTAAGATTTTGACACATTCAGCTCAAATGTACACAATTACTGATTATGGCTGTCAAATCTAAACCAAACGTTGTGCACTCAAATCTTTTGCTGTATTTAGTTTATTTTGGCATCCGGATGATGATTCTAGCATGAAATTGCTTGGGCACCTGTTAATTTTTAAGATTTTGACACATTCAGCTCAAATGTACAATCATGCGCTAAAAACGCATTTAAAGCAATAAAAAGGTGATTATGGCTGTCAAACCTAAACCAAACGTTGTGCACTCAAATCTTTTGCTGTATTTAGTTTATTTTGGCATCCGGATGATGATTCTAGCATGAAATTGCTTGGGCACCTGTTAATTTTTAAGATTTTGACACATTCAGCTCAAATGTACACAATTGCTGATTATGGCTGTCAAATCTAAACCAAACGTTGTGCACTCAAATCTTTTGCTGTATTTAGTTTATTTTGGCATCCGGATGATGATTCTAGCATGAAATTGCTTGGGCACCTGTTAATTTTTAAGATTTTGACACATTCAGCTCAAATGTACAATCATGCGCTAAAAACGCATTTAAAGCAATAAAAAGGTGATTATGGCTGTCAAACCTAAACCAAACGTTGTGCACTCAAATCTTTTGCTGTATTTAGTTTATTTTGGCATCCGGATGATGATTCTAGCATGAAATTGCTTGGGCACCTGTTAATTTTTAAGATTTTGACACATTCAGCTCAAATGTACACAATTGCTGATTATGGCTGACAAATCTAAACCAAACGTTGTGCACTCAAATCTTTTGCTGTATTTAGTTTATTTTGGCATCCGGATGATGATTCTAGCATGAAATTGCTTGGGCACCTGTTAATTTTTAAGATTTTGACACATTCAGCTCAAATGTACAATCATGCGCTAAAAACGCATTTAAAGCAATAAAAAGGTGATTATGGCTGTCAAACCTAAACCAAACGTTGTGCACTCAAATCTTTTGCTGTATTTAGTTTATTTTGGCATCCGGATGATGATTCTAGCATGAAATTGCTTGGGCACCTGTTAATTTTTAAGATTTTGACACATTCAGCTCAAATGTACACAATTGCTGATTATGGCTGTCAAATCTAAACCAAACGTTGTGCACTCAAATCTTTTGCTGTATTTAGTTTATTTTGGCATCCGGATGATGATTCTAGCATGAAATTGCTTGGGCACCTGTTAATTTTTAAGATTTTGACACATTCAGCTCAAATGTACAATCATGCGCTAAAAACGCATTTAAAGCAATAAAAAGGTGATTATGGCTGTCAAACCTAAACCAAACGTTGTGCACTCAAATCTTTTGCTGTATTTAGTTTATTTTGGCATCCGGATGATGATTCTAGCATGAAATTGCTTGGGCACCTGTTAATTTTTAAGATTTTGACACATTCAGCTCAAATGTACACAATTGCTGATTATGGCTGTCAAATCTAAACCAAACGTTGTGCACTCAAATCTTTTGCTGTATTTAGTTTATTTTGGCATCCGGATGATGATTCTAGCATGAAATTGCTTGGGCACCTGTTAATTTTTAAGATTTTGACACATTCAGCTCAAATGTACAATCATGCTCTAAAAACGCATTTAAAGCAATAAAAAGGTGATTATGGCTGTCAAACCTAAACCAAACGTTGTGCACTCAAATCTTTTGCTGTATTTAGTTTATTTTGGCATCCGGATGATGATTCTAGCATGAAATTTCTTGGGCACCTGTTAATTTTTAAGATTTTGACACATTCAGCTCAAATGTACACAATTGCTGATTATGGCTGTCAAATCTAAACCAAACGTTGTGCACTCAAATCTTTTGCTGTATTTAGTTTATTTTGGCATCCGGATGATGATTCTAGCATGAAATTGCTTGGGCACCTGTTAATTTTTAAGATTTTGACACATTCAGCTCAAATGTACAATCATGCGCTAAAAACGCATTTAAAGCAATAAAAAGGTGATTATGGCTGTCAAACCTAAACCAAACGTTGTGCACTCAAATCTTTTGCTGTATTTAGTTTATTTTGGCATCCGGATGATGATTCTAGCATGAAATTGCTTGGGCACCTGTTAATTTTTAAGATTTTGACACATTCAGCTCAAATGTACACAATCGCTGATTATGGCTGTCAAATCTAAACCAAACGTTGTGCACTCAAATCTTTTGCTGTATTTAGTTTATTTTGGCATCCGGATGATGATTCTAGCATGAAATTGCTTGGGCACCTGTTAATTTTTAAGATTTTGACACATTCAGCTCAAATGTACAATCATGCGCTAAAAACGCATTTAAAGCAATAAAAAGGTGATTATGGCTGTCAAACCTAAACTAAACGTTGTGCACTCAAATCTTTTGCTGTATTTAGTTTATTTTGGCATCCGGATGATGATTCTAGCATGAAATTGCTTGGGCACCTGTTAATTTTTAAGATTTTGACACATTCAGCTCAAATGTACACAATTGCTGATTATGGCTGTCAAATCTAAACCAAACGTTGTGCACTCAAATCTTTTGCTGTATTTAGTTTATTTTGGCATCCGGATGATGATTCTAGCATGAAATTGCTTGGGCACCTGTTAATTTTTAAGATTTTGACACATTCAGCTCAAATGTACAATCATGCGCTAAAAACGCATTTAAAGCAATAAAAAGGTGATTATGGCTGTCAAACCTAAACCAAACGTTGTGCACTCAAATCTTTTGCTGTATTTAGTTTATTTTGGCATCCGGATGATGATTCTAGCATGAAATTGCTTGGGCACCTGTTAATTTTTAAGATTTTGACACATTCAGCTCAAATGTACAC
>NW_027520444.1:0-58363 GCF_051991245.1 Festucalex cinctus
TTTAGAGATTTTGACACATTCAGCTCAAATGTCACATATTTGCTGATTATGGGTTGGCTGTCAAATCTTAAACCAAACGTTGTGCACTCAAATCTTTTGCTGTATTTAGTTTATTTTGGCATCGGATGATGATTCTAGCATGAATTGCTTGGGCACTTGCTGTTAATTGTTTAAGATTTGTCACATTCAGCTCAGATGTACACATTGCTGGATTATGGCTGTCAAACCTAAACCAAACGTTGTGCACATCAAATCTTTTGCTGTATTTAGTTTGTTTTTATGGCATCTCGGATGAGGATTCTAGCATGAATTTGCTTGGGCGACACTGTTTAATTTTTAAGATTTTGACACATTCAGCTCAAATGTACAATCATGCGCTAGAAAACGCATTTAAAGCAATAAAAAGGTGATTATGCTGTCAAACCTAAACCAAACGTTGTGCTCCGTGTCAAATCTTTTGCTGTATTTAGTTTTATTTGGCATCCGGATGATGGATTCTTGCATGAAATTGCTTGGGCACCTGTTTAATTTTTAAGATTTTGAACACATTCAGCTCAAATGTGACACAATTGCTGATTATGGCTGTCAAATCTAAACCAAGACGTTGTGCACTCAAATCTTTTGCTGTATTTAGTTTATTTTTGGCATCCCGGATGATGATTCTAGCATGAAATTGCTTGGGCACCTGTTAATTTTTAAGATTTTGACACATTCAGGCTCAAATGTACATCAATTGCTGAGTATGGCTGTCAAATATATAACCAAACGTTGTGCACGTCAAATCTTTTGCTGTATTTAGTTTATTTTGGCATCCGGATGATGATTCGAGCATGAAATTGCTTGGGCACTGGTCTGTTAATTTTTAAGATTTTACACATTCAGCTCAAATGTACAATCATGCGCTAAAAACGCATTTAAAGCAATAAAAAGGTGATTATGGCTGTCAAACCTAAACCAAGACTTTGTGCACGTCAAATCTTTTGCTGTATTTAGTTTATTTTGGCATCCGGATGAGATTCTAGCATGAAATTGCTTGGGCACCTGTTAATTTTTAAGATTTTGACACATTCAGCTCAAATGTACACAATTGCTGATTATGGCTGTCAAATCTAAACCAAACGTTGTGCTCTTCAAATCTTTTGCTGTATTTAGTTTTATTTTGGCATCCGGATGAGTATTCTAGCATGAAATTGCTTGGGCACCTGTTAATTTTTAAGATTTTGACACATTCAGCTCAAATGTACACAATTGCTGATTATGGCTGTCAAATCTAAACCAAACGGTTGTGCACTCAAATCTTTTGCTGTATTTTGTTTATTTTGGCATCCGGTTGATGGATTCTAGCATGAATTGCTTGGGCACCTGTTAATTTTTTAAGATTTTGACACATTTCAGCTCAAATGTACAATCATGCGCTAAAAACGCATTTAAAGCAATAAAAAGGTGATTATGGCTGTCAAACCTAAACCAAACGTTGTGCACTCAAATCTTTTGCTGTATTTAGTTTATTTTGGCATCCGGATGATGATTCTAGCATGAAATTGCTTGGGCACCTGTTAATTTTTAAGATTTTGACACATTCAGCTCAAATGTACACAATTGCTGATTATGGCTGTCAAATCTAAACCAAACGTTGTGCACGTCAAATCTTTTGCTGTATTTTGTTTATTTTGGCATCCGGATGATGATTCTAGCATGAAATTGCTTGGGCACCTGTTAATTTTTAAGATTTTGACACATTCAGCTCAAATGTACAATCATGCGCTGATAAAACGCATTTAAAGCAATAAAAAGTGATTATGGCTGTCCAAACCTAAACCAAACGTTGTGCACTCAAATCTTTTGCTGTATTTAGTTTATTTTGGCATCCGGATGATGATTCTAGCATGAAATTGCTTGGGCACCTGTTAATTTTTAAGATTTTGACACATTCAGCTCAAATGTACAATCATGCGCTAAAAACGCATTTAAAGCAATAAAAAGGTGATTATGGCTGTCAAACCTAAACCAAACGTTGTGCACTCAAATCTTTTGCTGTATTTAGTTTATTTTGGCATCCGGATGATGATTCTAGCATGAAATTGCTTGGGCACCTGTTAATTTTTAAGATTTTGACACATTCAGCTCAAATGTACACAATTGCTGATTATGGCTGTCAAATCTAAACCAAACGTTGTGCACTCAAATCTTTTGCTGTATTTAGTTTATTTTGGCATCCGGATGATGATTCTAGCATGAAATTGCTTGGGCACCTGTTAATTTTTAAGATTTTGACACATTCAGCTCAAATGTACACAATTGCTGATTATGGCTGTCAAATCTAAACCAAACGTTGTGCACTCAAATCTTTTGCTGTATTTAGTTTATTTTGGCATCCGGATGATGATTCTAGCATGAAATTGCTTGGGCACCTGTTAATTTTTAAGATTTTGACACATTCAGCTCAAATGTACAATCATGCGCTAAAAACGCATTTAAAGCAATAAAAAGGTGATTATGGCTGTCAAACCTAAACCAAACGTTGTGCACTCAAATCTTTTGCTGTATTTAGTTTATTTTGGCATCCGGATGATGATTCTAGCATGAAATTGCTTGGGCACCTGTTAATTTTTAAGATTTTGACACATTCAGCTCAAATGTACACAATTGCTGATTATGGCTGTCAAACCTAAACCAAACGTTGTGCACTCAAATCTTTTGCTGTATTTAGTTTATTTTGGCATCCGGATGATGATTCTAGCATGAAATTGCTTGGGGCACCTGTTAATTTTTAAGATTTTGACACATTCAGCTCAAATGTACAATCATGCGCTAAAAACGCATTTAAAGCAATAAAAGGTGATTATGGCTGTCAAACCTAAACCAAACGTTGTGCACTCAAATCTTTTGCTGTATTTAGTTTATTTTGGCATCCGGATGATGATTCTAGCATGAAATTGCTTGGGCACCTGTTAATTTTTAAGATTTTGACACATTCAGCTCAAATGTACACAATTGCTGATTATGGCTGTCAAACCTAAACCAAACGTTGTGCACTCAAATCTTTTGCTGTATTTAGTTTATTTTGGCATCCGGATGATGATTCTAGCATGAAATTGCTTGGGCACCTGTTAATTTTTTAAGATTTTGACACATTCAGCTCAAATGTACAATCATGCGCTAAAAAACGCATTTAAAGCAATAAAAAGGTGATTATGGCTGTCAAACCTAAACCAAACGTTGTGCACTCAAATCTTTTGCTGTATTTAGTTTATTTTGGCATCCGGATGATGATTCTAGCATGAAATTGCTTGGGCACCTGTTAATTTTTAAGATTTTGACACATTCAGCTCAAATGTACACAATTGCTGATTATGGCTGTCAAATCTAAACCAAACGTTGTGCACTCAAATCTTTTGCTGTATTTAGTTTATTTTGGCATCCGGATGATGATTCTAGCATGAAATTGCTTGGGCACCTGTTAATTTTTAAGATTTTGACACATTCAGCTCAAATGTACACAATTGCTGATTATGGCTGTCAAACCTAAACCAAACGTTGTGCACTCAAATCTTTTGCTGTATTTAGTTTATTTTGGCATCCGGATGATGATTCTAGCATGAAATTGCTTGGGCACCTGTTAATTTTTAAGATTTTGACACATTCAGCTCAAATGTACAATCATGCGCTAAAAAACGCATTTAAAGCAATAAAAAGGTGATTATGGCTGTCAAACCTAAACCAAACGTTGTGCACTCAAATCTTTTGCTGTATTTAGTTTATTTTGGCATCCGGATGATGATTCTAGCATGAAATTGCTTGGGCACCTGTTAATTTTTAAGATTTTGACACATTCAGCTCAAATGTACACAATTGCTGATTATGGCTGTCAAATCTAAACCAAACGTTGTGCACTCAAATCTTTTGCTGTATTTAGTTTATTTTGGCATCCGGATGATGATTCTAGCATGAAATTGCTTGGGCACCTGTAATTTTTAGATTTTGACACATTCAGCTCAAATGTACACAATTGCTGATTATGGCTGTCAAATCTAAACCAAACGTTGTGCACTCAAATCTTTTGCTGTATTTAGTTTATTTTGGCATCCGGATGATGATTCTAGCATGAAATTGCTTGGGCACCTGTTAATTTTTAAGATTTTGACACATTCAGCTCAAATGTACAATCATGCGCTAAAAACGCATTTAAAGCAATAAAAAGGTGATTATGGCTGTCAAACCTAAACCAAACGTTGTGCACTCAAATCTTTTGCTGTATTTAGTTTATTTTGGCATCCGGATGATGATTCTAGCATGAATTGCTTGGGCACCTGTTAATTTTTAAGATTTTGACACATTCAGCTCAAATGTACACAATTGCTGATTATGGCTGTCAAATCTAAACCAAACGTTGTGCACTCAAATCTTTTGCTGTATTTAGTTTATTTTGGCATCCGGATGACGATTCTAGCATGAAATTGCTTGGGCACCTGTTAATTTTTAAGATTTTGACACATTCAGCTCAAATGTACAATCATGCGCTAAAAAACGCATTTAAAGCAATAAAAAGGTGATTATGGCTGTCAAACCTAAACCAAACGTTGTGCACTCAAATCTTTTGCTGTATTTAGTTTATTTTGGCATCCGGATGATGATTCTAGCATGAAATTGCTTGGGCACCTGTTAATTTTTAAGATTTTTGACACATTCAGCTCAAATGTACACAATTGCTGATTATGGCTGTCAAATCTAAACCAAAACGTTGTGCACTCAAATCTTTTGCTGTATTTAGTTTATTTTGGCATCCGGATGATGATTCTAGCATGAAATTGCTTGGGCACCTGTTAATTTTAAGATTTTGACACATTCAGCTCAAATGTACAATCATGCGCTAAAAACGCATTTTAAAGCAATAAAAAGGTGATTATGGCTGTCAAACCTAAACCAAACGTTGTGCACTCAAATCTTTTGCTGTATTTAGTTTATTTTGGCATCCGGATGATGATTCTAGCATGAAATTGCTTGGGCACCTGTTAATTTTTAAGATTTTGACACATTCAGCTCAAATGTACACAATTGCTGATTATGGCTGTCAAATCTAAACCAAACGTTGTGCACTCAAATCTTTTGCTGTATTTAGTTTATTTTGGCATCCGGATGATGATTCTAGCATGAAATTGCTTGGGCACCTGTTAATTTTTAAGATTTTGACACATTCAGCTCAAATGTACAATCATGCGCTAAAAAACGCATTTACAGCAATAAAAAGGTGATTATGGCTGTCAAACCTAAACCAAACGTTGTGCACTCAAATCTTTTGCTGTATTTAGTTTATTTTGGCATCCGGATGATGATTCTAGCATGAAATTGCTTGGGCACCTGTTAATTTTTAAGATTTTGACACATTCAGCTCAAATGTACACAATTGCTGATTATGGCTGTCAAACCTAAACCAAACGTTGTGCACTCAAATCTTTTGCTGTATTTAGTTTATTTTGGCATCCGGATGATGATTCTAGCATGAAATTGCTTGGGCACCTGTTAATTTTTAAGATTTGACACATTCAGCTCAAATGTACAATCATGCGCTAAAAACGCATTTAAAGCAATAAAAAGGTGATTATGGCTGTCAAACCTAAACCAAACGTTGTGCACTCAAATCTTTTGCTGTATTTAGTTTATTTTGGCATCCGGATGATGATTCTAGCATGAAATTGCTTGGGCACCTGTTAATTTTTAAGATTTTGACACATTCAGCTCAAATGTACACAATTGCTGATTATGGCTGTCAAATCTAAACCAAACGTTGTGCACTCAAATTTTTTGCTGTATTTAGTTTATTTTGGCATCCGGATGATGATTCTAGCATGAAATTGCTTGGGCACCTGTTAATTTTTAAGATTTTGACACATTCAGCTCAAATGTACACAATTGCTGATTATGGCTGTCAAATATAAACCAAACGTTGTGCACTCAAATCTTTTGCTGTATTTAGTTTATTTGGCATCCGGATGATGATTCTAGCATGAATTGCTTGGGCACCTGTTAATTTTTAAGATTTTGACACATTCAGCTCAAATGTACAATCATGCGCTAAAAAACGCATTTAAAGCAATAAAAAGGTGATTATGGCTGTCAAACCTAAACCAAACGTTGTGCACTCAAATCTTTTGCTGTATTTAGTTTATTTTGGCATCCGGATGATGATTCTAGCATGAAATTGCTTGGGCACCTGTTAATTTTTAAGATTTTGACACATTCAGCTCAAATGTACACAATTGCTGATTATGGCTGTCAAATCTAACCAAACGTTGTGCACTCAAATCTTTTGCTGTATTTAGTTTATTTTGGCATCCGGATGACGATTCTAGCATGAAATTGCTTGGGCACCTGTTAATTTTTAAGATTTTGACACATTCAGCTCAAATGTACAATCATGCGCTAAAAACGCATTTAAAGCAATAAAAAGGTGATTATGGCTGTCAAACCTAAACCAAACGTTGTGCACTCAAATCTTTTGCTGTATTTAGTTTATTTTGGCATCCGGATGATGATTCTAGCATGAAATTGCTTGGGCACCTGTTAATTTTTAAGATTTTGACACATTCAGCTCAAATGTACACAATTGCTGATTATGGCTGTCAAATCTAAACCAAACGTTGTGCACTCAAATCTTTTGCTGTATTTAGTTTATTTTGGCATCCGGATGATGATTCTAGCATGAAATTGCTTGGGCACCTGTTAATTTTTAAGATTTTGACACATTCAGCTCAAATGTACAATCATGCGCTAAAAACGCATTTTAAAGCAATAAAAAGGTGATTATGGCTGTCAAACCTAAACCAAACGTTGTGCACTCAAATCTTTTGCTGTATTTAGTTTATTTTGGCATCCGGATGATGATTCTAGCATGAAATTGCTTGGGCACCTGTTAATTTTTAAGATTTTGACACATTCAGCTCAAATGTACACAATTGCTGATTATGGCTGTCAAATCTAAACCAAACGTTGTGCACTCAAATCTTTTGCTGTATTTAGTTTATTTTGGCATCCGGATGATGATTCTAGCATGAAATTGCTTGGGCACCTGTTAATTTTTAAGATTTTGACACATTCAGCTCAAATGTACAATCATGCGCTAAAAACGCATTTACAGCAATAAAAAGGTGATTATGGCTGTCAAACCTAAACCAAACGTTGTGCACTCAAATCTTTTGCTGTATTTAGTTTATTTTGGCATCCGGATGATGATTCTAGCATGAAATTGCTTGGGCACCTGTTAATTTTTAAGATTTTGACACATTCAGCTCAAATGTACACAATTGCTGATTATGGCTGTCAAACCTAAACCAAACGTTGTGCACTCAAATCTTTTGCTGTATTTAGTTTATTTTGGCATCCGGATGATGATTCTAGCATGAAATTGCTTGGGCACCTGTTAATTTTTAAGATTTTGACACATTCAGCTCAAATGTACAATCATGCGCTAAAAACGCATTTAAAGCAATAAAAAGGTGATTATGGCTGTCAAACCTAAACCAAACGTTGTGCACTCAAATCTTTTGCTGTATTTAGTTTATTTTGGCATCCGGATGATGATTCTAGCATGAAATTGCTTGGGCACCTGTTAATTTTTAAGATTTTGACACATTCAGCTCAAATGTACACAATTGCTGATTATGGCTGTCAAATCTAAACCAAACGTTGTGCACTCAAATCTTTTGCTGTATTTAGTTTATTTTGGCATCCGGATGATGATTCTAGCATGAAATTGCTTGGGCACCTGTTAATTTTTAAGATTTTGACACATTCAGCTCAAATGTACACAATTGCTGATTATGGCTGTCAAACCTAAACCAAACGTTGTGCACTCAAATCTTTTGCTGTATTTAGTTTATTTTGGCATCCGGATGATGATTCTAGCATGAAATTGCTTGGGCACCTGTTAATTTTTAAGATTTTGACACATTCAGCTCAAATGTACAATCATGCGCTAAAAACGCATTTAAAGCAATAAAAAGGTGATTATGGCTGTCAAACCTAAACCAAACGTTGTGCACTCAAATCTTTTGCTGTATTTAGTTTATTTTGGCATCCGGATGATGATTCTAGCATGAAATTGCTTGGGCACCTGTTAATTTTTAAGATTTTGACACATTCAGCTCAAATGTACACAATTGCTGATTATGGCTGTCAAATCTAAACCAAACGTTGTGCACTCAAATCTTTTGCTGTATTTAGTTTATTTTGGCATCCGGATGATATTTCTAGCATGAAATTGCTTGGGCACCTGTTAATTTTTAAGATTTTGACACATTCAGCTCAAATGTACACAATTGCTGATTATGGCTGTCAAATATAAACCAAACGTTGTGCACTCAAATCTTTTGCTGTATTTAGTTTATTTTGGCATCCGGATGATGATTCTAGCATGAAATTGCTTGGGCACCTGTTAATTTTTAAGATTTTGACACATTCAGCTCAAATGTACAATCATGCGCTAAAAACGCATTTAAAGCAATAAAAAGGTGATTATGGCTGTCAAACCTAAACCAAACGTTGTGCACTCAAATCTTTTGCTGTATTTAGTTTATTTTGGCATCCGGATGATGATTCTAGCATGAAATTGCTTGGGCACCTGTTAATTTTTAAGATTTTGACACATTCAGCTCAAATGTACACAATTGCTGATTATGGCTGTCAAATCTAAACCAAACGTTGTGCACTCAAATCTTTTGCTGTATTTAGTTTATTTTGGCATCCGGATGATGATTCTAGCATGAAATTGCTTGGGCACCTGTTAATTTTTAAGATTTTGACACATTCAGCTCAAATGTACAATCATGCGCTAAAAACGCATTTAAAGCAATAAAAAGGTGATTATGGCTGTCAAACCTAAACCAAACGTTGTGCACTCAAATCTTTTGCTGTATTTAGTTTATTTTGGCATCCGGATGATGATTCTAGCATGAAATTGCTTGGGCACCTGTTAATTTTTAAGATTTTGACACATTCAGCTCAAATGTACACAATTGCTGATTATGGCTGTCAAATCTAAACCAAACGTTGTGCACTCAAATCTTTTGCTGTATTTAGTTTATTTTGGCATCCGGATGATGATTCTAGCATGAAATTGCTTGGGCACCTGTTAATTTTTAAGATTTTGACACATTCAGCTCAAATGTACAATCATGCGCTAAAAACGCATTTACAGCAATAAAAAGGTGATTATGGCTGTCAAACCTAAACCAAACGTTGTGCACTCAAATCTTTTGCTGTATTTAGTTTATTTTGGCATCCGGATGATGATTCTAGCATGAAATTGCTTGGGCACCTGTTAATTTTTAAGATTTTGACACATTCAGCTCAAATGTACACAATTGCTGATTATGGCTGTCAAACCTAAACCAAACGTTGTGCACTCAAATCTTTTGCTGTATTTAGTTTATTTTGGCATCCGGATGATGATTCTAGCATGAAATTGCTTGGGCACCTGTTAATTTTTAAGATTTTGACACATTCAGCTCAAATGTACAATCATGCGCTAAAAACGCATTTAAAGCAATAAAAAGGTGATTATGGCTGTCAAACCTAAACCAAACGTTGTGCACTCAAATCTTTTGCTGTATTTAGTTTATTTTGGCATCCGGATGATGATTCTAGCATGAAATTGCTTGGGCACCTGTTAATTTTTAAGATTTTGACACATTCAGCTCAAATGTACACAATTGCTGATTATGGCTGTCAAATCTAAACCAAACGTTGTGCACTCAAATCTTTTGCTGTATTTAGTTTATTTTGGCATCCGGATGATGATTCTAGCATGAAATTGCTTGGGCACCTGTTAATTTTTAAGATTTTGACACATTCAGCTCAAATGTACACAATTGCTGATTATGGCTGTCAAACCTAAACCAAACGTTGTGCACTCAAATCTTTTGCTGTATTTAGTTTATTTTGGCATCCGGATGATGATTCTAGCATGAAATTGCTTGGGCACCTGTTAATTTTTAAGATTTTGACACATTCAGCTCAAATGTACAATCATGCGCTAAAAACGCATTTAAAGCAATAAAAAGGTGATTATGGCTGTCAAACCTAAACCAAACGTTGTGCACTCAAATCTTTTGCTGTATTTAGTTTATTTTGGCATCCGGATGATGATTCTAGCATGAAATTGCTTGGGCACCTGTTAATTTTTAAGATTTTGACACATTCAGCTCAAATGTACACAATTGCTGATTATGGCTGTCAAATCTAAACCAAACGTTGTGCACTCAAATCTTTTGCTGTATTTAGTTTATTTTGGCATCCGGATGATGATTCTAGCATGAAATTGCTTGGGCACCTGTTAATTTTTAAGATTTTGACACATTCAGCTCAAATGTACACAATTGCTGATTATGGCTGTCAAATATAAACCAAACGTTGTGCACTCAAATCTTTTGCTGTATTTAGTTTATTTTGGCATCCGGATGATGATTCTAGCATGAAATTGCTTGGGCACCTGTTAATTTTTAAGATTTTGACACATTCAGCTCAAATGTACAATCATGCGCTAAAAACGCATTTAAAGCAATAAAAAGGTGATTATGGCTGTCAAACCTAAACCAAACGTTGTGCACTCAAATCTTTTGCTGTATTTAGTTTATTTTGGCATCCGGATGATGATTCTAGCATGAAATTGCTTGGGCACCTGTTAATTTTTAAGATTTTGACACATTCAGCTCAAATGTACACAATTGCTGATTATGGCTGTCAAATCTAAACCAAACGTTGTGCACTCAAATCTTTTGCTGTATTTAGTTTATTTTGGCATCCGGATGATGATTCTAGCATGAAATTGCTTGGGCACCTGTTAATTTTTAAGATTTTGACACATTCAGCTCAAATGTACACAATTGCTGATTATGGCTGTCAAATCTAAACCAAACGTTGTGCACTCAAATCTTTTGCTGTATTTAGTTTATTTTGGCATCCGGATGATGATTCTAGCATGAAATTGCTTGGGCACCTGTTAATTTTTAAGATTTTGACACATTCAGCTCAAATGTACAATCATGCGCTAAAAACGCATTTAAAGCAATAAAAAGGTGATTATGGCTGTCAAACCTAAACCAAACGTTGTGCACTCAAATCTTTTGCTGTATTTAGTTTATTTTGGCATCCGGATGATGATTCTAGCATGAAATTGCTTGGGCACCTGTTAATTTTTAAGATTTTGACACATTCAGCTCAAATGTACACAATTGCTGATTATGGCTGTCAAATCTAAACCAAACGTTGTGCACTCAAATCTTTTGCTGTATTTAGTTTATTTTGGCATCCGGATGATGATTCTAGCATGAAATTGCTTGGGCACCTGTTAATTTTTAAGATTTTGACACATTCAGCTCAAATGTACAATCATGCGCTAAAAACGCATTTAAAGCAATAAAAAGGTGATTATGGCTGTCAAACCTAAACCAAACGTTGTGCACTCAAATCTTTTGCTGTATTTAGTTTATTTTGGCATCCGGATGATGATTCTAGCATGAAATTGCTTGGGCACCTGTTAATTTTTAAGATTTTGACACATTCAGCTCAAATGTACACAATTGCTGATTATGGCTGTCAAATCTAAACCAAACGTTGTGCACTCAAATCTTTTGCTGTATTTAGTTTATTTTGGCATCCGGATGATGATTCTAGCATGAAATTGCTTGGGCACCTGTTAATTTTTAAGATTTTGACACATTCAGCTCAAATGTACAATCATGCGCTAAAAACGCATTTACAGCAATAAAAAGGTGATTATGGCTGTCAAACCTAAACCAAACGTTGTGCACTCAAATCTTTTGCTGTATTTAGTTTATTTTGGCATCCGGATGATGATTCTAGCATGAAATTGCTTGGGCACCTGTTAATTTTTAAGATTTTGACACATTCAGCTCAAATGTACACAATTGCTGATTATGGCTGTCAAACCTAAACCAAACGTTGTGCACTCAAATCTTTTGCTGTATTTAGTTTATTTTGGCATCCGGATGATGATTCTAGCATGAAATTGCTTGGGCACCTGTTAATTTTTAAGATTTTGACACATTCAGCTCAAATGTACACAATTGCTGATTATGGCTGTCAAATCTAAACCAAACGTTGTGCACTCAAATCTTTTGCTGTATTTAGTTTATTTTGGCATCCGGATGATGATTCTAGCATGAAATTGCTTGGGCACCTGTTAATTTTTAAGATTTTGACACATTCAGCTCAAATGTACAATCATGCGCTAAAAACGCATTTAAAGCAATAAAAAGGTGATTATGGCTGTCAAACCTAAACCAAACGTTGTGCACTCAAATCTTTTGCTGTATTTAGTTTATTTTGGCATCCGGATGATGATTCTAGCATGAAATTGCTTGGGCACCTGTTAATTTTTAAGATTTTGACACATTCAGCTCAAATGTACACAATTGCTGATTATGGCTGTCAAATCTAAACCAAACGTTGTGCACTCAAATCTTTTGCTGTATTTAGTTTATTTTGGCATCCGGATGATGATTCTAGCATGAAATTGCTTGGGCACCTGTTAATTTTTAAGATTTTGACACATTCAGCTCAAATGTACACAATTGCTGATTATGGCTGTCAAATATAAACCAAACGTTGTGCACTCAAATCTTTTGCTGTATTTAGTTTATTTTGGCATCCGGATGATGATTCTAGCATGAAATTGCTTGGGCACCTGTTAATTTTTAAGATTTTGACACATTCAGCTCAAATGTACAATCATGCGCTAAAAACGCATTTAAAGCAATAAAAAGGTGATTATGGCTGTCAAACCTAAACCAAACGTTGTGCACTCAAATCTTTTGCTGTATTTAGTTTATTTTGGCATCCGGATGATGATTCTAGCATGAAATTGCTTGGGCACCTGTTAATTTTTAAGATTTTGACACATTCAGCTCAAATGTACACAATTGCTGATTATGGCTGTCAAATCTAAACCAAACGTTGTGCACTCAAATCTTTTGCTGTATTTAGTTTATTTTGGCATCCGGATGATGATTCTAGCATGAAATTGCTTGGGCACCTGTTAATTTTTAAGATTTTGACACATTCAGCTCAAATGTACAATCATGCGCTAAAAACGCATTTAAAGCAATAAAAAGGTGATTATGGCTGTCAAACCTAAACCAAACGTTGTGCACTCAAATCTTTTGCTGTATTTAGTTTATTTTGGCATCCGGATGATGATTCTAGCATGAAATTGCTTGGGCACCTGTTAATTTTTAAGATTTTGACACATTCAGCTCAAATGTACACAATTGCTGATTATGGCTGTCAAATCTAAACCAAACGTTGTGCACTCAAATCTTTTGCTGTATTTAGTTTATTTTGGCATCCGGATGATGATTCTAGCATGAAATTGCTTGGGCACCTGTTAATTTTTAAGATTTTGACACATTCAGCTCAAATGTACAATCATGCGCTAAAAACGCATTTACAGCAATAAAAAGGTGATTATGGCTGTCAAACCTAAACCAAACGTTGTGCACTCAAATCTTTTGCTGTATTTAGTTTATTTTGGCATCCGGATGATGATTCTAGCATGAAATTGCTTGGGCACCTGTTAATTTTTAAGATTTTGACACATTCAGCTCAAATGTACACAATTGCTGATTATGGCTGTCAAACCTAAACCAAACGTTGTGCACTCAAATCTTTTGCTGTATTTAGTTTATTTTGGCATCCGGATGATGATTCTAGCATGAAATTGCTTGGGCACCTGTTAATTTTTAAGATTTTGACACATTCAGCTCAAATGTACAATCATGCGCTAAAAACGCATTTAAAGCAATAAAAAGGTGATTATGGCTGTCAAACCTAAACCAAACGTTGTGCACTCAAATCTTTTGCTGTATTTAGTTTATTTTGGCATCCGGATGATGATTCTAGCATGAAATTGCTTGGGCACCTGTTAATTTTTAAGATTTTGACACATTCAGCTCAAATGTACACAATTGCTGATTATGGCTGTCAAATCTAAACCAAACGTTGTGCACTCAAATCTTTTGCTGTATTTAGTTTATTTTGGCATCCGGATGATGATTCTAGCATGAAATTGCTTGGGCACCTGTTAATTTTTAAGATTTTGACACATTCAGCTCAAATGTACACAATTGCTGATTATGGCTGTCAAACCTAAACCAAACGTTGTGCACTCAAATCTTTTGCTGTATTTAGTTTATTTTGGCATCCGGATGATGATTCTAGCATGAAATTGCTTGGGCACCTGTTAATTTTTAAGATTTTGACACATTCAGCTCAAATGTACAATCATGCGCTAAAAACGCATTTAAAGCAATAAAAAGGTGATTATGGCTGTCAAACCTAAACCAAACGTTGTGCACTCAAATCTTTTGCTGTATTTAGTTTATTTTGGCATCCGGATGATGATTCTAGCATGAAATTGCTTGGGCACCTGTTAATTTTTAAGATTTTGACACATTCAGCTCAAATGTACACAATTGCTGATTATGGCTGTCAAATCTAAACCAAACGTTGTGCACTCAAATCTTTTGCTGTATTTAGTTTATTTTGGCATCCGGATGATGATTCTAGCATGAAATTGCTTGGGCACCTGTTAATTTTTAAGATTTTGACACATTCAGCTCAAATGTACACAATTGCTGATTATGGCTGTCAAATATAAACCAAACGTTGTGCACTCAAATCTTTTGCTGTATTTAGTTTATTTTGGCATCCGGATGATGATTCTAGCATGAAATTGCTTGGGCACCTGTTAATTTTTAAGATTTTGACACATTCAGCTCAAATGTACAATCATGCGCTAAAAACGCATTTAAAGCAATAAAAAGGTGATTATGGCTGTCAAACCTAAACCAAACGTTGTGCACTCAAATCTTTTGCTGTATTTAGTTTATTTTGGCATCCGGATGATGATTCTAGCATGAAATTGCTTGGGCACCTGTTAATTTTTAAGATTTTGACACATTCAGCTCAAATGTACACAATTGCTGATTATGGCTGTCAAATCTAAACCAAACGTTGTGCACTCAAATCTTTTGCTGTATTTAGTTTATTTTGGCATCCGGATGATGATTCTAGCATGAAATTGCTTGGGCACCTGTTAATTTTTAAGATTTTGACACATTCAGCTCAAATGTACACAATTGCTGATTATGGCTGTCAAATCTAAACCAAACGTTGTGCACTCAAATCTTTTGCTGTATTTAGTTTATTTTGGCATCCGGATGATGATTCTAGCATGAAATTGCTTGGGCACCTGTTAATTTTTAAGATTTTGACACATTCAGCTCAAATGTACAATCATGCGCTAAAAACGCATTTAAAGCAATAAAAAGGTGATTATGGCTGTCAAACCTAAACCAAACGTTGTGCACTCAAATCTTTTGCTGTATTTAGTTTATTTTGGCATCCGGATGATGATTCTAGCATGAAATTGCTTGGGCACCTGTTAATTTTTAAGATTTTGACACATTCAGCTCAAATGTACACAATTGCTGATTATGGCTGTCAAATCTAAACCAAACGTTGTGCACTCAAATCTTTTGCTGTATTTAGTTTATTTTGGCATCCGGATGATGATTCTAGCATGAAATTGCTTGGGCACCTGTTAATTTTTAAGATTTTGACACATTCAGCTCAAATGTACAATCATGCGCTAAAAACGCATTTACAGCAATAAAAAGGTGATTATGGCTGTCAAACCTAAACCAAACGTTGTGCACTCAAATCTTTTGCTGTATTTAGTTTATTTTGGCATCCGGATGATGATTCTAGCATGAAATTGCTTGGGCACCTGTTAATTTTTAAGATTTTGACACATTCAGCTCAAATGTACAATCATGCGCTAAAAACGCATTTAAAGCAATAAAAAGGTGATTATGGCTGTCAAACCTAAACCAAACGTTGTGCACTCAAATCTTTTGCTGTATTTAGTTTATTTTGGCATCCGGATGATGATTCTAGCATGAAATTGCTTGGGCACCTGTTAATTTTTAAGATTTTGACACATTCACCTCAAATGTACAATCATGCGCTAAAAACGCATTTAAAGCAATAAAAAGGTGATTATGGCTGTCAAACCTAAACCAAACGTTGTGCACTCAAATCTTTTGCTGTATTTAGTTTATTTTGGCATCCGGATGATGATTCTAGCATGAAATTGCTTGGGCACCTGTTAATTTTTAAGATTTTGACACATTCAGCTCAAATGTACAATCATGCGCTAAAAACGCATTTAAAGCAATAAAAAGGTGATTATGGCTGTCAAACCTAAACCAAACGTTGTGCACTCAAATCTTTTGCTGTATTTAGTTTATTTTGGCATCCGGATGATGATTCTAGCATGAAATTGCTTGGGCACCTGTTAATTTTTAAGATTTTGACACATTCAGCTCAAATGTACACAATTGCTGATTATGGCTGTCAAATCTAAACCAAACGTTGTGCACTCAAATCTTTTGCTGTATTTAGTTTATTTTGGCATCCGGATGATGATTCTAGCATGAAATTGCTTGGGCACCTGTTAATTTTTAAGATTTTGACACATTCAGCTCAAATGTACACAATTGCTGATTATGGCTGTCAAATCTAAACCAAACGTTGTGCACTCAAATCTTTTGCTGTATTTTGTTTATTTTGGCATCCGGATGATGATTCTAGCATGAAATTGCTTGGGCACCTGTTAATTTTTAAGATTTTGACACATTCAGCTCAAATGTACAATCATGCGCTAAAAACGCATTTACAGCAATAAAAAGGTGATTATGGCTGTCAAACCTAAACCAAACGTTGTGCACTCAAATCTTTTGCTGTATTTAGTTTATTTTGGCATCCGGATGATGATTCTAGCATGAAATTGCTTGGGCACCTGTTAATTTTTAAGATTTTGACACATTCAGCTCAAATGTACACAATTGCTGATTATGGCTGTCAAACCTAAACCAAACGTTGTGCACTCAAATCTTTTGCTGTATTTAGTTTATTTTGGCATCCGGATAATGATTCTAGCATGAAATTGCTTGGGCACCTGTTAATTTTTAAGATTTTGACACATTCAGCTCAAATGTACAATCATGCGCTAAAAACGCATTTAAAGCAATAAAAAGGTGATTATGGCTGTCAAACCTAAACCAAACGTTGTGCACTCAAATCTTTTGCTGTATTTAGTTTATTTTGGCATCCGGATGATGATTCTAGCATGAAATTGCTTGGGCACCTGTTAATTTTTAAGATTTTGACACATTCACCTCAAATGTACAATCATGCGCTAAAAACGCATTTAAAGCAATAAAAAGGTGATTATGGCTGTCAAACCTAAACCAAACGTTGTGCACTCAAATCTTTTGCTGTATTTAGTTTATTTTGGCATCCGGATGATGATTCTAGCATGAAATTGCTTGGGCACCTGTTAATTTTTAAGATTTTGACACATTCAGCTCAAATGTACAATCATGCGCTAAAAACGCATTTAAAGCAATAAAAAGGTGATTATGGCTGTCAAACCTAAACCAAACGTTGTGCACTCAAATCTTTTGCTGTATTTAGTTTATTTTGGCATCCGGATGATGATTCTAGCATGAAATTGCTTGGGCACCTGTTAATTTTTAAGATTTTGACACATTCAGCTCAAATGTACACAATTGCTGATTATGGCTGTCAAATCTAAACCAAACGTTGTGCACTCAAATCTTTTGCTGTATTTAGTTTATTTTGGCATCCGGATGATGATTCTAGCATGAAATTGCTTGGGCACCTGTTAATTTTTAAGATTTTGACACATTCAGCTCAAATGTACAATCATGCGCTAAAAACGCATTTAAAGCAATAAAAAGGTGATTATGGCTGTCAAACCTAAACCAAACGTTGTGCACTCAAATCTTTTGCTGTATTTAGTTTATTTTGGCATCCGGATGATGATTCTAGCATGAAATTGCTTGGGCACCTGTTAATTTTTAAGATTTTGACACATTCAGCTCAAATGTACACAATTGCTGATTATGGCTCTCAAATCTAAACCAAACGTTGTGCACTCAAATCTTTTGCTGTATTTTGTTTATTTTGGCATCCGGATGATGATTCTAGCATGAAATTGCTTGGGCACCTGTTAATTTTTAAGATTTTGACACATTCAGCTCAAATGTACAATCATGCGCTAAAAACGCATTTAAAGCAATAAAAAGGTGATTATGGCTGTCAAACCTAAACCAAACGTTGTGCACTCAAATCTTTTGCTGTATTTAGTTTATTTTGGCATCCGGATGATGATTCTAGCATGAAATTGCTTGGGCACCTGTTAATTTTTAAGATTTTGACACATTCAGCTCAAATGTACACAATTGCTGATTATGGCTGTCAAATCTAAACCAAACGTTGTGCACTCAACTCTTTTGCTGTATTTAGTTTATTTTGGCATCCGGATGATGATTCTAGCATGAAATTGCTTGGGCACCTGTTAATTTTTAAGATTTTGACACATTCAGCTCAAATGTACAATCATGCGCTAAAAACGCATTTAAAGCAATAAAAAGGTGATTATGGCTGTCAAACCTAAACCAAACGTTGTGCACTCAAATCTTTTGCTGTATTTAGTTTATTTTGGCATCCGGATGATGATTCTAGCATGAAATTGCTTGGGCACCTGTTAATTTTTAAGATTTTGACACATTCAGCTCAAATGTACACAATTGCTGATTATGGCTGTCAAATCTAAACCAAACGTTGTGCACTCAAATCTTTTGCTGTATTTAGTTTATTTTGGCATCCGGATGATGATTCTAGCATGAAATTGCTTGGGCACCTGTTAATTTTTAAGATTTTGACACATTCAGCTCAAATGTACACAATTGCTGATTATGGCTGTCAAACCTAAACCAAACGTTGTGCACTCAAATCTTTTGCTGTATTTAGTTTATTTTGGCATCCGGATAATGATTCTAGCATGAAATTGCTTGGGCACCTGTTAATTTTTAAGATTTTGACACATTCAGCTCAAATGTACAATCATGCGCTAAAAACGCATTTAAAGCAATAAAAAGGTGATTATGGCTGTCAACCTAAACCAAACGTTGTGCACTCAAATCTTTTGCTGTATTTAGTTTATTTTGGCATCCGGATGATGATTCTAGCATGAAATTGCTTGGGCACCTGTTAATTTTTAAGATTTTGACACATTCAGCTCAAATGTACACAATTGCTGATTATGGCTGTCAAATCTAAACCAAACGTTGTGCACTCAAATCTTTTGCTGTATTTAGTTTATTTTGGCATCCGGATGATGATTCTAGCATGAAATTGCTTGGGCACCTGTTAATTTTTAAGATTTTGACACATTCAGCTCAAATGTACAATCATGCGCTAAAAACGCATTTACAGCAATAAAAAGGTGATTATGGCTGTCAAACCTAAACCAAACGTTGTGCACTCAAATCTTTTGCTGTATTTAGTTTATTTTGGCATCCGGATGATGATTCTAGCATGAAATTGCTTGGGCACCTGTTAATTTTTAAGATTTTGACACATTCAGCTCAAATGTACACAATTGCTGATTATGGCTGTCAAACCTAAACCAAACGTTGTGCACTCAAATCTTTTGCTGTATTTAGTTTATTTTGGCATCCGGATGATGATTCTAGCATGAAATTGCTTGGGCACCTGTTAATTTTTAAGATTTTGACACATTCAGCTCAAATGTACAATCATGCGCTAAAAACGCATTTAAAGCAATAAAAAGGTGATTATGGCTGTCAAACCTAAACCAAACGTTGTGCACTCAAATCTTTTGCTGTATTTAGTTTATTTTGGCATCCGGATGATGATTCTAGCATGAAATTGCTTGGGCACCTGTTAATTTTTAAGATTTTGACACATTCACCTCAAATGTACAATCATGCGCTAAAAACGCATTTAAAGCAATAAAAAGGTGATTATGGCTGTCAAACCTAAACCAAACGTTGTGCACTCAAATCTTTTGCTGTATTTAGTTTATTTTGGCATCCGGATGATGATTCTAGCATGAAATTGCTTGGGCACCTGTTAATTTTTAAGATTTTGACACATTCAGCTCAAATGTACAATCATGCGCTAAAAACGCATTTAAAGCAATAAAAAGGTGATTATGGCTGTCAAACCTAAACCAAACGTTGTGCACTCAAATCTTTTGCTGTATTTAGTTTATTTTGGCATCCGGATGATGATTCTAGCATGAAATTGCTTGGGCACCTGTTAATTTTTAAGATTTTGACACATTCAGCTCAAATGTACACAATTGCTGATTATGGCTGTCAAATCTAAACCAAACGTTGTGCACTCAAATCTTTTGCTGTATTTAGTTTATTTTGGCATCCGGATGATGATTCTAGCATGAAATTGCTTGGGCACCTGTTAATTTTTAAGATTTTGACACATTCAGCTCAAATGTACACAATTGCTGATTATGGCTGTCAAATCTAAACCAAACGTTGTGCACTCAAATCTTTTGCTGTATTTTGTTTATTTTGGCATCCGGATGATGATTCTAGCATGAAATTGCTTGGGCACCTGTTAATTTTTAAGATTTTGACACATTCAGCTCAAATGTACAATCATGCGCTAAAAACGCATTTACAGCAATAAAAAGGTGATTATGGCTGTCAAACCTAAACCAAACGTTGTGCACTCAAATCTTTTGCTGTATTTAGTTTATTTTGGCATCCGGATGATGATTCTAGCATGAAATTGCTTGGGCACCTGTTAATTTTTAAGATTTTGACACATTCAGCTCAAATGTACACAATTGCTGATTATGGCTGTCAAACCTAAACCAAACGTTGTGCACTCAAATCTTTTGCTGTATTTAGTTTATTTTGGCATCCGGATAATGATTCTAGCATGAAATTGCTTGGGCACCTGTTAATTTTTAAGATTTTGACACATTCAGCTCAAATGTACAATCATGCGCTAAAAACGCATTTAAAGCAATAAAAAGGTGATTATGGCTGTCAAACCTAAACCAAACGTTGTGCACTCAAATCTTTTGCTGTATTTAGTTTATTTTGGCATCCGGATGATGATTCTAGCATGAAATTGCTTGGGCACCTGTTAATTTTTAAGATTTTGACACATTCACCTCAAATGTACAATCATGCGCTAAAAACGCATTTAAAGCAATAAAAAGGTGATTATGGCTGTCAAACCTAAACCAAACGTTGTGCACTCAAATCTTTTGCTGTATTTAGTTTATTTTGGCATCCGGATGATGATTCTAGCATGAAATTGCTTGGGCACCTGTTAATTTTTAAGATTTTGACACATTCAGCTCAAATGTACAATCATGCGCTAAAAACGCATTTAAAGCAATAAAAAGGTGATTATGGCTGTCAAACCTAAACCAAACGTTGTGCACTCAAATCTTTTGCTGTATTTAGTTTATTTTGGCATCCGGATGATGATTCTAGCATGAAATTGCTTGGGCACCTGTTAATTTTTAAGATTTTGACACATTCAGCTCAAATGTACACAATTGCTGATTATGGCTGTCAAATCTAAACCAAACGTTGTGCACTCAAATCTTTTGCTGTATTTAGTTTATTTTGGCATCCGGATGATGATTCTAGCATGAAATTGCTTGGGCACCTGTTAATTTTTAAGATTTTGACACATTCAGCTCAAATGTACAATCATGCGCTAAAAACGCATTTAAAGCAATAAAAAGGTGATTATGGCTGTCAAACCTAAACCAAACGTTGTGCACTCAAATCTTTTGCTGTATTTAGTTTATTTTGGCATCCGGATGATGATTCTAGCATGAAATTGCTTGGGCACCTGTTAATTTTTAAGATTTTGACACATTCAGCTCAAATGTACACAATTGCTGATTATGGCTCTCAAATCTAAACCAAACGTTGTGCACTCAAATCTTTTGCTGTATTTTGTTTATTTTGGCATCCGGATGATGATTCTAGCATGAAATTGCTTAGGCACCTGTTAATTTTTAAGATTTTGACACATTCAGCTCAAATGTACAATCATGCGCTAAAAACGCATTTAAAGCAATAAAAAGGTGATTATGGCTGTCAAACCTAAACCAAACGTTGTGCACTCAAATCTTTTGCTGTATTTAGTTTATTTTGGCATCCGGATGATGATTCTAGCATGAAATTGCTTGGGCACCTGTTAATTTTTAAGATTTTGACACATTCAGCTCAAATGTACACAATTGCTGATTATGGCTGTCAAATCTAAACCAAACGTTGTGCACTCAACTCTTTTGCTGTATTTAGTTTATTTTGGCATCCGGATGATGATTCTAGCATGAAATTGCTTGGGCACCTGTTAATTTTTAAGATTTTGACACATTCAGCTCAAATGTACAATCATGCGCTAAAAACGCATTTAAAGCAATAAAAAGGTGATTATGGCTGTCAAACCTAAACCAAACGTTGTGCACTCAAATCTTTTGCTGTATTTAGTTTATTTTGGCATCCGGATGATGATTCTAGCATGAAATTGCTTGGGCACCTGTTAATTTTTAAGATTTTGACACATTCAGCTCAAATGTACACAATTGCTGATTATGGCTGTCAAATCTAAACCAAACGTTGTGCACTCAAATCTTTTGCTGTATTTAGTTTATTTTGGCATCCGGATGATGATTCTAGCATGAAATTGCTTGGGCACCTGTTAATTTTTAAGATTTTGACACATTCAGCTCAAATGTACAATCATGCGCTAAAAACGCATTTAAAGCAATAAAAAGGTGATTATGGCTGTCAAACCTAAACCAAACGTTGTGCACTCAAATCTTTTGCTGTATTTAGTTTATTTTGGCATCCGGATGATGATTCTAGCATGAAATTGCTTGGGCACCTGTTAATTTTTAAGATTTTGACACATTCAGCTCAAATGTACACAATTGCTGATTATGGCAGTCAAATCTAAACCAAACGTTGTGCACTCAAATCTTTTGCTGTATTTAGTTTATTTTGGCATCCGGATGATGATTCTAGCATGAAATTGCTTGGGCAACTGTAAATTTTTAAGATTTTGACACATTCAGCTCAAATGTACAATCATGCGCTAAAAACGCATTTAAAGCAATAAAAAGGTGATTATGGCTGTCAAACCTAAACCAAACGTTGTGCACTCAAATCTTTTGCTGTATTTAGTTTATTTTGGCATCCGGATGATGATTCTAGCATGAAATTGCTTGGGCACCTGTTAATTTTTAAGATTTTGACACATTCAGCTCAAATGTACACAATTGCTGATTATGGCTGTCAAATCTAAACCAAACGTTGTCCACTCAAATCTTTTGCTGTATTTTGTTTATTTTGGCATCCGGATGATGATTCTAGCATGAAATTGCTTGGGTACCTGTTAATTTTTAAGATTTTGACACATTCAGCTCAAATGTACACAATTGCTGATTATGGCTGTCAAATCTAAACCAAACGTTGTGCACTCAAATCTTTTGCTGTATTTTGTTTATTTTGGCATCCGGATGATGATTCTAGCATGAAATTGCTTGGGCACCTGTTAATTTTTAAGATTTTGACACATTCAGCTCAAATGTACAATCATGCGCTAAAAACGCATTTACAGCAATAAAAAGGTGATTATGGCTGTCAAACCTAAACCAAACGTTGTGCACTCAAATCTTTTGCTGTATTTAGTTTATTTTGGCATCCGGATGATGATTCTAGCATGAAATTGCTTGGGCACCTGTTAATTTTTAAGATTTTGACACATTCAGCTCAAATGTACACAATTGCTGATTATGGCTGTCAAACCTAAACCAAACGTTGTGCACTCAAATCTTTTGCTGTATTTAGTTTATTTTGGCATCCGGATAATGATTCTAGCATGAAATTGCTTGGGCACCTGTTAATTTTTAAGATTTTGACACATTCAGCTCAAATGTACAATCATGCGCTAAAAACGCATTTAAAGCAATAAAAAGGTGATTATGGCTGTCAAACCTAAACCAAACGTTGTGCACTCAAATCTTTTGCTGTATTTAGTTTATTTTGGCATCCGGATGATGATTCTAGCATGAAATTGCTTGGGCACCTGTTAATTTTTAAGATTTTGACACATTCACCTCAAATGTACAATCATGCGCTAAAAACGCATTTAAAGCAATAAAAAGGTGATTATGGCTGTCAAACCTAAACCAAACGTTGTGCACTCAAATCTTTTGCTGTATTTAGTTCATTTTGGCATCCGGATGATGATTCTAGCATGAAATTGCTTGGGCACCTGTTAATTTTTAAGATTTTGACACATTCAGCTCAAATGTACACAATTGCTGATTATGGCTGTCAAATCTAAACCAAACGTTGTGCACTCAAATCTTTTGCTGTATTTAGTTTATTTTGGCATCCGGATGATGATTCTAGCATGAAATTGCTTGGGCACCTGTTAATTTTTAAGATTTTGACACATTCAGCTCAAATGTACAATCATGCGCTAAAAACGCATTTAAAGCAATAAAAAGGTGATTATGGCTGTCAAACCTAAACCAAACGTTGTGCACTCAAATCTTTTGCTGTATTTAGTTTATTTTGGCATCCGGATGATGATTCTAGCATGAAATTGCTTGGGCACCTGTTAATTTTTAAGATTTTGACACATTCAGCTCAAATGTACACAATTGCTGATTATGGCTGTCAAATCTAAACCAAACGTTGTGCACTCAAATCTTTTGCTGTATTTAGTTTATTTTGGCATCCGGATGATGATTCTAGCATGAAATTGCTTGGGCACCTGTTAATTTTTAAGATTTTGACACATTCAGCTCAAATGTACAATCATGCGCTAAAAACGCATTTAAAGCAATAAAAAGGTGATTATGGCTGTCAAACCTAAACCAAACGTTGTGCACTCAAATCTTTTGCTGTATTTAGTTTATTTTGGCATCCGGATGATGATTCTAGCATGAAATTGCTTGGGCACCTGTTAATTTTTAAGATTTTGACACATTCAGCTCAAATGTACAATCATGCGCTAAAAACGCATTTACAGCAATAAAAAGGTGATTATGGCTGTCAAACCTAAACCAAACGTTGTGCACTCAAATCTTTTGCTGTATTTAGTTTATTTTGGCATCCGGATGATGATTCTAGCATGAAATTGCTTGGGCACCTGTTAATTTTTAAGATTTTGACACATTCAGCTCAAATGTACACAATTGCTGATTATGGCTGTCAAACCTAAACCAAACGTTGTGCACTCAAATCTTTTGCTGTATTTAGTTTATTTTGGCATCCGGATGATGATTCTAGCATGAAATTGCTTGGGCACCTGTTAATTTTTAAGATTTTGACACATTCAGCTCAAATGTACAATCATGCGCTAAAAACGCATTTAAAGCAATAAAAAGGTGATTATGGCTGTCAAACCTAAACCAAACGTTGTGCACTCAAATCTTTTGCTGTATTTAGTTTATTTTGGCATCCGGATGATGATTCTAGCATGAAATTGCTTGGGCACCTGTTAATTTTTAAGATTTTGACACATTCACCTCAAATGTACAATCATGCGCTAAAAACGCATTTAAAGCAATAAAAAGGTGATTATGGCTGTCAAACCTAAACCAAACGTTGTGCACTCAAATCTTTTGCTGTATTTAGTTTATTTTGGCATCCGGATGATGATTCTAGCATGAAATTGCTTGGGCACCTGTTAATTTTTAAGATTTTGACACATTCAGCTCAAATGTACAATCATGCGCTAAAAACGCATTTAAAGCAATAAAAAGGTGATTATGGCTGTCAAACCTAAACCAAACGTTGTGCACTCAAATCTTTTGCTGTATTTAGTTTATTTTGGCATCCGGATGATGATTCTAGCATGAAATTGCTTGGGCACCTGTTAATTTTTAAGATTTTGACACATTCAGCTCAAATGTACACAATTGCTGATTATGGCTGTCAAATCTAAACCAAACGTTGTGCACTCAAATCTTTTGCTGTATTTAGTTTATTTTGGCATCCGGATGATGATTCTAGCATGAAATTGCTTGGGCACCTGTTAATTTTTAAGATTTTGACACATTCAGCTCAAATGTACACAATTGCTGATTATGGCTGTCAAATCTAAACCAAACGTTGTGCACTCAAATCTTTTGCTGTATTTAGTTTATTTTGGCATCCGGATGATGATTCTAGCATGAAATTGCTTGGGCACCTGTTAATTTTTAAGATTTTGACACATTCAGCTCAAATGTACAATCATGCGCTAAAAACGCATTTAAAGCAATAAAAAGGTGATTATGGCTGTCAAACCTAAACCAAACGTTGTGCACTCAAATCTTTTGCTGTATTTAGTTTATTTTGGCATCCGGATGATGATTCTAGCATGAAATTGCTTGGGCACCTGTTAATTTTTAAGATTTTGACACATTCAGCTCAAATGTACACAATTGCTGATTATGGCTGTCAAATCTAAACCAAACGTTGTGCACTCAAATCTTTTGCTGTATTTAGTTTATTTTGGCATCCGGATGATGATTCTAGCATGAAATTGCTTGGGCACCTGTTAATTTTTAAGATTTTGACACATTCAGCTCAAATGTACAATCATGCGCTAAAAACGCATTTAAAGCAATAAAAAGGTGATTATGGCTGTCAAACCTAAACCAAACGTTGTGCACTCAAATCTTTTGCTGTATTTAGTTTATTTTGGCATCCGGATGATGATTCTAGCATGAAATTGCTTGGGCACCTGTTAATTTTTAAGATTTTGACACATTCAGCTCAAATGTACACAATTGCTGATTATGGCTGTCAAATCTAAACCAAACGTTGTGCACTCAAATCTTTTGCTGTATTTAGTTTATTTTGGCATCCGGATGATGATTCTAGCATGAAATTGCTTGGGCACCTGTTAATTTTTAAGATTTTGACACATTCAGCTCAAATGTACAATCATGCGCTAAAAACGCATTTAAAGCAATAAAAAGGTGATTATGGCTGTCAAACCTAAACCAAACGTTGTGCACTCAAATCTTTTGCTGTATTTAGTTTATTTTGGCATCCGGATGATGATTCTAGCATGAAATTGCTTGGGCACCTGTTAATTTTTAAGATTTTGACACATTCAGCTCAAATGTACAATCATGCGCTAAAAACGCATTTAAAGCAATAAAAAGGTGATTATGGCTGTCAAACCTAAACCAAACGTTGTGCACTCAAATCTTTTGCTGTATTTAGTTTATTTTGGCATCCGGATGATGATTCTAGCATGAAATTGCTTGGGCACCTGTTAATTTTTAAGATTTTGACACATTCAGCTCAAATGTACAATCATGCGCTAAAAACGCATTTAAAGCAATAAAAAGGTGATTATGGCTGTCAAACCTAAACCAAACGTTGTGCACTCAAATCTTTTGCTGTATTTAGTTTATTTTGGCATCCGGATGATGATTCTAGCATGAAATTGCTTGGGCACCTGTTAATTTTTAAGATTTTGACACATTCAGCTCAAATGTACAATCATGCGCTAAAAACGCATTTAAAGCAATAAAAAGGTGATTATGGCTGTCAAACCTAAACCAAACGTTGTGCACTCAAATCTTTTGCTGTATTTAGTTTATTTTGGCATCCGGATGATGATTCTAGCATGAAATTGCTTGGGCACCTGTTAATTTTTAAGATTTTGACACATTCAGCTCAAATGTACACAATTGCTGATTATGGCTGTCAAATCTAAACCAAACGTTGTGCACTCAAATCTTTTGCTGTATTTAGTTTATTTTGGCATCCGGATGATGATTCTAGCATGAAATTGCTTGGGCAACTGTAAATTTTTAAGATTTTGACACATTCAGCTCAAATGTACAATCATGCGCTAAAAACGCATTTAAAGCAATAAAAAGGTGATTATGGCTGTCAAACCTAAACCAAACGTTGTGCACTCAAATCTTTTGCTGTATTTAGTTTATTTTGGCATCCGGATGATGATTCTAGCATGAAATTGCTTGGGCACCTGTTAATTTTTAAGATTTTGACACATTCAGCTCAAATGTACACAATTGCTGATTATGGCTGTCAAATCTAAACCAAACGTTGTCCACTCAAATCTTTTGCTGTATTTTGTTTATTTTGGCATCCGGATGATGATTCTAGCATGAAATTGCTTGGGTACCTGTTAATTTTTAAGATTTTGACACATTCAGCTCAAATGTACACAATTGCTGATTATGGCTGTCAAATCTAAACCAAACGTTGTGCACTCAAATCTTTTGCTGTATTTTGTTTATTTTGGCATCCGGATGATGATTCTAGCATGAAATTGCTTGGGCACCTGTTAATTTTTAAGATTTTGACACATTCAGCTCAAATGTACAATCATGCGCTAAAAACGCATTTACAGCAATAAAAAGGTGATTATGGCTGTCAAACCTAAACCAAACGTTGTGCACTCAAATCTTTTGCTGTATTTAGTTTATTTTGGCATCCGGATGATGATTCTAGCATGAAATTGCTTGGGCACCTGTTAATTTTTAAGATTTTGACACATTCAGCTCAAATGTACACAATTGCTGATTATGGCTGTCAAACCTAAACCAAACGTTGTGCACTCAAATCTTTTGCTGTATTTAGTTTATTTTGGCATCCGGATAATGATTCTAGCATGAAATTGCTTGGGCACCTGTTAATTTTTAAGATTTTGACACATTCAGCTCAAATGTACAATCATGCGCTAAAAACGCATTTAAAGCAATAAAAAGGTGATTATGGCTGTCAAACCTAAACCAAACGTTGTGCACTCAAATCTTTTGCTGTATTTAGTTTATTTTGGCATCCGGATGATGATTCTAGCATGAAATTGCTTGGGCACCTGTTAATTTTTAAGATTTTGACACATTCACCTCAAATGTACAATCATGCGCTAAAAACGCATTTAAAGCAATAAAAAGGTGATTATGGCTGTCAAACCTAAACCAAACGTTGTGCACTCAAATCTTTTGCTGTATTTAGTTCATTTTGGCATCCGGATGATGATTCTAGCATGAAATTGCTTGGGCACCTGTTAATTTTTAAGATTTTGACACATTCAGCTCAAATGTACACAATTGCTGATTATGGCTGTCAAATCTAAACCAAACGTTGTGCACTCAAATCTTTTGCTGTATTTAGTTTATTTTGGCATCCGGATGATGATTCTAGCATGAAATTGCTTGGGCACCTGTTAATTTTTAAGATTTTGACACATTCAGCTCAAATGTACAATCATGCGCTAAAAACGCATTTAAAGCAATAAAAAGGTGATTATGGCTGTCAAACCTAAACCAAACGTTGTGCACTCAAATCTTTTGCTGTATTTAGTTTATTTTGGCATCCGGATGATGATTCTAGCATGAAATTGCTTGGGCACCTGTTAATTTTTAAGATTTTGACACATTCAGCTCAAATGTACACAATTGCTGATTATGGCTGTCAAATCTAAACCAAACGTTGTGCACTCAAATCTTTTGCTGTATTTAGTTTATTTTGGCATCCGGATGATGATTCTAGCATGAAATTGCTTGGGCACCTGTTAATTTTTAAGATTTTGACACATTCAGCTCAAATGTACAATCATGCGCTAAAAACGCATTTAAAGCAATAAAAAGGTGATTATGGCTGTCAAACCTAAACCAAACGTTGTGCACTCAAATCTTTTGCTGTATTTAGTTTATTTTGGCATCCGGATGATGATTCTAGCATGAAATTGCTTGGGCACCTGTTAATTTTTAAGATTTTGACACATTCAGCTCAAATGTACAATCATGCGCTAAAAACGCATTTACAGCAATAAAAAGGTGATTATGGCTGTCAAACCTAAACCAAACGTTGTGCACTCAAATCTTTTGCTGTATTTAGTTTATTTTGGCATCCGGATGATGATTCTAGCATGAAATTGCTTGGGCACCTGTTAATTTTTAAGATTTTGACACATTCAGCTCAAATGTACACAATTGCTGATTATGGCTGTCAAACCTAAACCAAACGTTGTGCACTCAAATCTTTTGCTGTATTTAGTTTATTTTGGCATCCGGATGATGATTCTAGCATGAAATTGCTTGGGCACCTGTTAATTTTTAAGATTTTGACACATTCAGCTCAAATGTACAATCATGCGCTAAAAACGCATTTAAAGCAATAAAAAGGTGATTATGGCTGTCAAACCTAAACCAAACGTTGTGCACTCAAATCTTTTGCTGTATTTAGTTTATTTTGGCATCCGGATGATGATTCTAGCATGAAATTGCTTGGGCACCTGTTAATTTTTAAGATTTTGACACATTCACCTCAAATGTACAATCATGCGCTAAAAACGCATTTAAAGCAATAAAAAGGTGATTATGGCTGTCAAACCTAAACCAAACGTTGTGCACTCAAATCTTTTGCTGTATTTAGTTTATTTTGGCATCCGGATGATGATTCTAGCATGAAATTGCTTGGGCACCTGTTAATTTTTAAGATTTTGACACATTCAGCTCAAATGTACACAATTGCTGATTATGGCTGTCAAATCTAAACCAAACGTTGTGCACTCAAATCTTTTGCTGTATTTAGTTTATTTTGGCATCCGGATGATGATTCTAGCATGAAATTGCTTGGGCACCTGTTAATTTTTAAGATTTTGACACATTCAGCTCAAATGTACAATCATGCGCTAAAAACGTATTTAAAGCAATAAAAAGGTGATTATGGCTGTCAAACCTAAACCAAACGTTGTGCACTCAAATCTTTTGCTGTATTTAGTTTATTTTGGCATCCGGATGATGATTCTAGCATGAAATTGCTTGGGCACCTGTTAATTTTTAAGATTTTGACACATTCAGCTCAAATGTACAATCATGCGCTAAAAACGCATTTAAAGCAATAAAAAGGTGATTATGGCTGTCAAACCTAAACCAAACGTTGTGCACTCAAATCTTTTGCTGTATTTAGTTTATTTTGGCATCCGGATGATGATTCTAGCATGAAATTGCTTGGGCACCTGTTAATTTTTAAGATTTTGACACATTCAGCTCAAATGTACACAATTGCTGATTATGGCTGTCAAATCTAAACCAAACGTTGTGCACTCAAATCTTTTGCTGTATTTAGTTTATTTTGGCATCCGGATGATGATTCTAGCATGAAATAGCTTGGGCACCTGTTAATTTTTAAGATTTTGACACATTCAGCTCAAATGTACACAATTGCTGATTATGGCTGTCAAATCTAAACCAAACGTTGTGCACTCAAATCTTTTGCTGTATTTAGTTTATTTTGGCATCCGGATGATGATTCTAGCATGAAATTGCTTGGGCACCTGTTAATTTTTAAGATTTTGACACATTCAGCTCAAATGTACAATCATGCGCTAAAAACGCATTTAAAGCAATAAAAAGGTGATTATGGCTGTCAAACCTAAACCAAACGTTGTGCACTCAAATCTTTTGCTGTATTTAGTTTATTTTGGCATCCGGATGATGATTCTAGCATGAAATTGCTTGGGCACCTGTTAATTTTTAAGATTTTGACACATTCAGCTCAAATGTACACAATTGCTGATTATGGCTGTCAAATCTAAACCAAACGTTGTGCACTCAAATCTTTTGCTGTATTTAGTTTATTTTGGCATCCGGATGATGATTCTAGCATGAAATTGCTTGGGCAACTGTAAATTTTTAAGATTTTGACACATTCAGCTCAAATGTACAATCATGCGCTAAAAACGCATTTAAAGCAATAAAAAGGTGATTATGGCTGTCAAACCTAAACCAAACGTTGTGCACTCAAATCTTTTGCTGTATTTAGTTTATTTTGGCATCCGGATGATGATTCTAGCATGAAATTGCTTGGGCACCTGTTAATTTTTAAGATTTTGACACATTCAGCTCAAATGTACACAATTGCTGATTATGGCTGTCAAATCTAAACCAAACGTTGTCCACTCAAATCTTTTGCTGTATTTTGTTTATTTTGGCATCCGGATGATGATTCTAGCATGAAATTGCTTGGGTACCTGTTAATTTTTAAGATTTTGACACATTCAGCTCAAATGTACACAATTGCTGATTATGGCTGTCAAATCTAAACCAAACGTTGTGCACTCAAATCTTTTGCTGTATTTTGTTTATTTTGGCATCCGGATGATGATTCTAGCATGAAATTGCTTGGGCACCTGTTAATTTTTAAGATTTTGACACATTCAGCTCAAATGTACAATCATGCGCTAAAAACGCATTTACAGCAATAAAAAGGTGATTATGGCTGTCAAACCTAAACCAAACGTTGTGCACTCAAATCTTTTGCTGTATTTAGTTTATTTTGGCATCCGGATGATGATTCTAGCATGAAATTGCTTGGGCACCTGTTAATTTTTAAGATTTTGACACATTCAGCTCAAATGTACACAATTGCTGATTATGGCTGTCAAACCTAAACCAAACGTTGTGCACTCAAATCTTTTGCTGTATTTAGTTTATTTTGGCATCCGGATAATGATTCTAGCATGAAATTGCTTGGGCACCTGTTAATTTTTAAGATTTTGACACATTCAGCTCAAATGTACAATCATGCGCTAAAAACGCATTTAAAGCAATAAAAAGGTGATTATGGCTGTCAAACCTAAACCAAACGTTGTGCACTCAAATCTTTTGCTGTATTTAGTTTATTTTGGCATCCGGATGATGATTCTAGCATGAAATTGCTTGGGCACCTGTTAATTTTTAAGATTTTGACACATTCACCTCAAATGTACAATCATGCGCTAAAAACGCATTTAAAGCAATAAAAAGGTGATTATGGCTGTCAAACCTAAACCAAACGTTGTGCACTCAAATCTTTTGCTGTATTTAGTTCATTTTGGCATCCGGATGATGATTCTAGCATGAAATTGCTTGGGCACCTGTTAATTTTTAAGATTTTGACACATTCAGCTCAAATGTACACAATTGCTGATTATGGCTGTCAAATCTAAACCAAACGTTGTGCACTCAAATCTTTTGCTGTATTTAGTTTATTTTGGCATCCGGATGATGATTCTAGCATGAAATTGCTTGGGCACCTGTTAATTTTTAAGATTTTGACACATTCAGCTCAAATGTACAATCATGCGCTAAAAACGCATTTAAAGCAATAAAAAGGTGATTATGGCTGTCAAACCTAAACCAAACGTTGTGCACTCAAATCTTTTGCTGTATTTAGTTTATTTTGGCATCCGGATGATGATTCTAGCATGAAATTGCTTGGGCACCTGTTAATTTTTAAGATTTTGACACATTCAGCTCAAATGTACACAATTGCTGATTATGGCTGTCAAATCTAAACCAAACGTTGTGCACTCAAATCTTTTGCTGTATTTAGTTTATTTTGGCATCCGGATGATGATTCTAGCATGAAATTGCTTGGGCACCTGTTAATTTTTAAGATTTTGACACATTCAGCTCAAATGTACAATCATGCGCTAAAAACGCATTTAAAGCAATAAAAAGGTGATTATGGCTGTCAAACCTAAACCAAACGTTGTGCACTCAAATCTTTTGCTGTATTTAGTTTATTTTGGCATCCGGATGATGATTCTAGCATGAAATTGCTTGGGCACCTGTTAATTTTTAAGATTTTGACACATTCAGCTCAAATGTACAATCATGCGCTAAAAACGCATTTACAGCAATAAAAAGGTGATTATGGCTGTCAAACCTAAACCAAACGTTGTGCACTCAAATCTTTTGCTGTATTTAGTTTATTTTGGCATCCGGATGATGATTCTAGCATGAAATTGCTTGGGCACCTGTTAATTTTTAAGATTTTGACACATTCAGCTCAAATGTACACAATTGCTGATTATGGCTGTCAAACCTAAACCAAACGTTGTGCACTCAAATCTTTTGCTGTATTTAGTTTATTTTGGCATCCGGATGATGATTCTAGCATGAAATTGCTTGGGCACCTGTTAATTTTTAAGATTTTGACACATTCAGCTCAAATGTACAATCATGCGCTAAAAACGCATTTAAAGCAATAAAAAGGTGATTATGGCTGTCAAACCTAAACCAAACGTTGTGCACTCAAATCTTTTGCTGTATTTAGTTTATTTTGGCATCCGGATGATGATTCTAGCATGAAATTGCTTGGGCACCTGTTAATTTTTAAGATTTTGACACATTCACCTCAAATGTACAATCATGCGCTAAAAACGCATTTAAAGCAATAAAAAGGTGATTATGGCTGTCAAACCTAAACCAAACGTTGTGCACTCAAATCTTTTGCTGTATTTAGTTTATTTTGGCATCCGGATGATGATTCTAGCATGAAATTGCTTGGGCACCTGTTAATTTTTAAGATTTTGACACATTCAGCTCAAATGTACAATCATGCGCTAAAAACGCATTTAAAGCAATAAAAAGGTGATTATGGCTGTCAAACCTAAACCAAACGTTGTGCACTCAAATCTTTTGCTGTATTTAGTTTATTTTGGCATCCGGATGATGATTCTAGCATGAAATTGCTTGGGCACCTGTTAATTTTTAAGATTTTGACACATTCAGCTCAAATGTACACAATTGCTGATTATGGCTGTCAAATCTAAACCAAACGTTGTGCACTCAAATCTTTTGCTGTATTTAGTTTATTTTGGCATCCGGATGATGATTCTAGCATGAAATTGCTTGGGCACCTGTTAATTTTTAAGATTTTGACACATTCAGCTCAAATGTACACAATTGCTGATTATGGCTGTCAAATCTAAACCAAACGTTGTGCACTCAAATCTTTTGCTGTATTTAGTTTATTTTGGCATCCGGATGATGATTCTAGCATGAAATTGCTTGGGCACCTGTTAATTTTTAAGATTTTGACACATTCAGCTCAAATGTACAATCATGCGCTAAAAACGCATTTAAAGCAATAAAAAGGTGATTATGGCTGTCAAACCTAAACCAAACGTTGTGCACTCAAATCTTTTGCTGTATTTAGTTTATTTTGGCATCCGGATGATGATTCTAGCATGAAATTGCTTGGGCACCTGTTAATTTTTAAGATTTTGACACATTCAGCTCAAATGTACACAATTGCTGATTATGGCTGTCAAATCTAAACCAAACGTTGTGCACTCAAATCTTTTGCTGTATTTAGTTTATTTTGGCATCCGGATGATGATTCTAGCATGAAATTGCTTGGGCACCTGTTAATTTTTAAGATTTTGACACATTCAGCTCAAATGTACAATCATGCGCTAAAAACGCATTTAAAGCAATAAAAAGGTGATTATGGCTGTCAAACCTAAACCAAACGTTGTGCACTCAAATCTTTTGCTGTATTTAGTTTATTTTGGCATCCGGATGATGATTCTAGCATGAAATTGCTTGGGCACCTGTTAATTTTTAAGATTTTGACACATTCAGCTCAAATGTACACAATTGCTGATTATGGCTGTCAAATCTAAACCAAACGTTGTGCACTCAAATCTTTTGCTGTATTTAGTTTATTTTGGCATCCGGATGATGATTCTAGCATGAAATTGCTTGGGCACCTGTTAATTTTTAAGATTTTGACACATTCAGCTCAAATGTACAATCATGCGCTAAAAACGTATTTAAAGCAATAAAAAGGTGATTATGGCTGTCAAACCTAAACCAAACGTTGTGCACTCAAATCTTTTGCTGTATTTAGTTTATTTTGGCATCCGGATGATGATTCTAGCATGAAATTGCTTGGGCACCTGTTAATTTTTAAGATTTTGACACATTCAGCTCAAATGTACAATCATGCGCTAAAAACGCATTTAAAGCAATAAAAAGGTGATTATGGCTGTCAAACCTAAACCAAACGTTGTGCACTCAAATCTTTTGCTGTATTTAGTTTATTTTGGCATCCGGATGATGATTCTAGCATGAAATTGCTTGGGCACCTGTTAATTTTTAAGATTTTGACACATTCAGCTCAAATGTACACAATTGCTGATTATGGCTGTCAAATCTAAACCAAACGTTGTGCACTCAAATCTTTTGCTGTATTTAGTTTATTTTGGCATCCGGATGATGATTCTAGCATGAAATAGCTTGGGCACCTGTTAATTTTTAAGATTTTGACACATTCAGCTCAAATGTACACAATTGCTGATTATGGCTGTCAAATCTAAACCAAACGTTGTGCACTCAAATCTTTTGCTGTATTTAGTTTATTTTGGCATCCGGATGATGATTCTAGCATGAAATTGCTTGGGCACCTGTTAATTTTTAAGATTTTGACACATTCAGCTCAAATGTACAATCATGCGCTAAAAACGCATTTAAAGCAATAAAAAGGTGATTATGGCTGTCAAACCTAAACCAAACGTTGTGCACTCAAATCTTTTGCTGTATTTAGTTTATTTTGGCATCCGGATGATGATTCTAGCATGAAATTGCTTGGGCACCTGTTAATTTTTAAGATTTTGACACATTCACCTCAAATGTACAATCATGCGCTAAAAACGCATTTAAAGCAATAAAAAGGTGATTATGGCTGTCAAACCTAAACCAAACGTTGTGCACTCAAATCTTTTGCTGTATTTAGTTTATTTTGGCATCCGGATGATGATTCTAGCATGAAATTGCTTGGGCACCTGTTAATTTTTAAGATTTTGACACATTCAGCTCAAATGTACAATCATGCGCTAAAAACGCATTTAAAGCAATAAAAAGGTGATTATGGCTGTCAAACCTAAACCAAACGTTGTGCACTCAAATCTTTTGCTGTATTTAGTTTATTTTGGCATCCGGATGATGATTCTAGCATGAAATTGCTTGGGCACCTGTTAATTTTTAAGATTTTGACACATTCAGCTCAAATGTACACAATTGCTGATTATGGCTGTCAAATCTAAACCAAACGTTGTGCACTCAAATCTTTTGCTGTATTTAGTTTATTTTGGCATCCGGATGATGATTCTAGCATGAAATTGCTTGGGCACCTGTTAATTTTTAAGATTTTGACACATTCAGCTCAAATGTACAATCATGCGCTAAAAACGCATTTAAAGCAATAAAAAGGTGATTATGGCTGTCAAACCTAAACCAAACGTTGTGCACTCAAATCTTTTGCTGTATTTAGTTTATTTTGGCATCCGGATGATGATTCTAGCATGAAATTGCTTGGGCACCTGTTAATTTTTAAGATTTTGACACATTCAGCTCAAATGTACACAATTGCTGATTATGGCTGTCAAATCTAAACCAAACGTTGTGCACTCAAATCTTTTGCTGTATTTAGTTTATTTTGGCATCCGGATGATGATTCTAGCATGAAATTGCTTGGGCAACTGTTAATTTTTAAGATTTTGACACATTCAGCTCAAATGTACAATCATGCGCTAAAAACGCATTTAAAGCAATAAAAAGGTGATTATGGCTGTCAAACCCAAACCAAACGTTGTGCACTCAAATCTTTTGCTGTATTTAGTTTATTTTGGCATCCGGATGATGATTCTAGCATGAAATTGCTTGGGCACCTGTTAATTTTTAAGATTTTTTTTACACATTCAGCTCAAATGTACACAATTGCTGATTATGGCTGTCAAATCTAAACCAAACGTTGTGCACTCAAATCTTTTGCTGTATTTTGTTTATTTTGGCATCCGGATGATGATTCTAGCATGAAATTGCTTGGGCACCTGTTAATTTTTAAGATTTTGACACATTCAGCTCAAATGTACAATCATGCGCTAAAAACGCATTTAAAGCAATAAAAAGGTGATTATGGCTGTCAAACCTAAACCAAACGTTGTGCACTCAAATCTTTTGCTGTATTTAGTTTATTTTGGCATCCGGATGATGATTCTAGCATGAAATTGCTTGGGCACCTGTTAATTTTTAAGATTTTGACACATTCACCTCAAATGTACAATCATGCGCTAAAAACGCATTTAAAGCAATAAAAAGGTGATTATGGCTGTCAAACCTAAACCAAACGTTGTGCACTCAAATCTTTTGCTGTATTTAGTTTATTTTGGCATCCGGATGATGATTCTAGCATGAAATTGCTTGGGCACCTGTTAATTTTTAAGATTTTGACACATTCAGCTCAAATGTACACAATTGCTGATTATGGCTGTCAAATCTAAACCAAACGTTGTGCACTCAAATCTTTTGCTGTATTTAGTTTATTTTGGCATCCGGATGATGATTCTAGCATGAAATTGCTTGGGCACCTGTTAATTTTTAAGATTTTGACACATTCAGCTCAAATGTACACAATTGCTGATTATGGCTGTCAAATCTAAACCAAACGTTGTGCACTCAAATCTTTTGCTGTATTTAGTTTATTTTGGCATCCGGATGATGATTCTAGCATGAAATTGCTTGGGCAACTGTTAATTTTTAAGATTTTGACACATTCAGCTCAAATGTACAATCATGCGCTAAAAACGCATTTAAAGCAATAAAAAGGTGATTATGGCTGTCAAACCCAAACCAAACGTTGTGCACTCAAATCTTTTGCTGTATTTAGTTTATTTTGGCATCCGGATGATGATTCTAGCATGAAATTGCTTGGGCACCTGTTAATTTTTAAGATTTTTTTTACACATTCAGCTCAAATGTACACAATTGCTGATTATGGCTGTCAAATCTAAACCAAACGTTGTGCACTCAAATCTTTTGCTGTATTTTGTTTATTTTGGCATCCGGATGATGATTCTAGCATGAAATTGCTTGGGCACCTGTTAATTTTTAAGATTTTGACACATTCAGCTCAAATGTACAATCATGCGCTAAAAACGCATTTAAAGCAATAAAAAGGTGATTATGGCTGTCAAACCTAAACCAAACGTTGTGCACTCAAATCTTTTGCTGTATTTAGTTTATTTTGGCATCCGGATGATGATTCTAGCATGAAATTGCTTGGGCACCTGTTAATTTTTAAGATTTTGACACATTCACCTCAAATGTACAATCATGCGCTAAAAACGCATTTAAAGCAATAAAAAGGTGATTATGGCTGTCAAACCTAAACCAAACGTTGTGCACTCAAATCTTTTGCTGTATTTAGTTTATTTTGGCATCCGGATGATGATTCTAGCATGAAATTGCTTGGGCACCTGTTAATTTTTAAGATTTTGACACATTCAGCTCAAATGTACACAATTGCTGATTATGGCTGTCAAATCTAAACCAAACGTTGTGCACTCAAATCTTTTGCTGTATTTAGTTTATTTTGGCATCCGGATGATGATTCTAGCATGAAATTGCTTGGGCACCTGTTAATTTTTAAGATTTTGACACATTCAGCTCAAATGTACACAATTGCTGATTATGGCTGTCAAATCTAAACCAAACGTTGTGCACTCAAATCTTTTGCTGTATTTAGTTTATTTTGGCATCCGGATGATGATTCTAGCATGAAATTGCTTGGGCAACTGTTAATTTTTAAGATTTTGACACATTCAGCTCAAATGTACAATCATGCGCTAAAAACGCATTTAAAGCAATAAAAAGGTGATTATGGCTGTCAAACCCAAACCAAACGTTGTGCACTCAAATCTTTTGCTGTATTTAGTTTATTTTGGCATCCGGATGATGATTCTAGCATGAAATTGCTTGGGCACCTGTTAATTTTTAAGATTTTTTTTACACATTCAGCTCAAATGTACACAATTGCTGATTATGGCTGTCAAATCTAAACCAAACGTTGTGCACTCAAATCTTTTGCTGTATTTTGTTTATTTTGGCATCCGGATGATGATTCTAGCATGAAATTGCTTGGGCACCTGTTAATTTTTAAGATTTTGACACATTCAGCTCAAATGTACAATCATGCGCTAAAAACGCATTTAAAGCAATAAAAAGGTGATTATGGCTGTCAAACCTAAACCAAACGTTGTGCACTCAAATCTTTTGCTGTATTTAGTTTATTTTGGCATCCGGATGATGATTCTAGCATGAAATTGCTTGGGCACCTGTTAATTTTTAAGATTTTGACACATTCACCTCAAATGTACAATCATGCGCTAAAAACGCATTTAAAGCAATAAAAAGGTGATTATGGCTGTCAAACCTAAACCAAACGTTGTGCACTCAAATCTTTTGCTGTATTTAGTTTATTTTGGCATCCGGATGATGATTCTAGCATGAAATTGCTTGGGCACCTGTTAATTTTTAAGATTTTGACACATTCAGCTCAAATGTACACAATTGCTGATTATGGCTGTCAAATCTAAACCAAACGTTGTGCACTCAAATCTTTTGCTGTATTTAGTTTATTTTGGCATCCGGATGATGATTCTAGCATGAAATTGCTTGGGCACCTGTTAATTTTTAAGATTTTGACACATTCAGCTCAAATGTACACAATTGCTGATTATGGCTGTCAAATCTAAACCAAACGTTGTGCACTCAAATCTTTTGCTGTATTTAGTTTATTTTGGCATCCGGATGATGATTCTAGCATGAAATTGCTTGGGCACCTGTTAATTTTTAAGATTTTGACACATTCAGCTCAAATGTACAATCATGCGCTAAAAACGCATTTAAAGCAATAAAAAGGTGATTATGGCTGTCAAACCTAAACCAAACGTTGTGCACTCAAATCTTTTGCTGTATTTAGTTTATTTTGGCATCCGGATGATGATTCTAGCATGAAATTGCTTGGGCACCTGTTAATTTTTAAGATTTTGACACATTCAGCTCAAATGTACACAATTGCTGATTATGGCTGTCAAATCTAAACCAAACGTTGTGCACTCAAATCTTTTGCTGTATTTAGTTTATTTTGGCATCCGGATGATGATTCTAGCATGAAATTGCTTGGGCACCTGTTAATTTTTAAGATTTTGACACATTCAGCTCAAATGTACAATCATGCGCTAAAAACGCATTTAAAGCAATAAAAAGGTGATTATGGCTGTCAAACCTAAACCAAACGTTGTGCACTCAAATCTTTTGCTGTATTTAGTTTATTTTGGCATCCGGATGATGATTCTAGCATGAAATTGCTTGGGCACCTGTTAATTTTTAAGATTTTGACACATTCAGCTCAAATGTACACAATTGCTGATTATGGCTGTCAAATCTAAACCAAACGTTGTGCACTCAAATCTTTTGCTGTATTTAGTTTATTTTGGCATCCGGATGATGATTCTAGCATGAAATTGCTTGGGCACCTGTTAATTTTTAAGATTTTGACACATTCAGCTCAAATGTACAATCATGCGCTAAAAACGCATTTAAAGCAATAAAAAGGTGATTATGGCTGTCAAACCTAAACCAAACGTTGTGCACTCAAATCTTTTGCTGTATTTAGTTTATTTTGGCATCCGGATGATGATTCTAGCATGAAATTGCTTGGGCACCTGTTAATTTTTAAGATTTTGACACATTCAGCTCAAATGTACACAATTGCTGATTATGGCTGTCAAATCTAAACCAAACGTTGTGCACTCAAATCTTTTGCTGTATTTAGTTTATTTTGGCATCCGGATGATGATTCTAGCATGAAATTGCTTGGGCACCTGTTAATTTGTAAGATTTTGACACATTCAGCTCAAATGTACAATCATGCGCTAAAAACGCATTTAAAGCAATAAAAAGGTGATTATGGCTGTCAAACCTAAACCAAACGTTGTGCACTCAAATCTTTTGCTGTATTTAGTTTATTTTGGCATCCGGATGATGATTCTAGCATGAAATTGCTTGGGCACCTGTTAATTTTTAAGATTTTGACACATTCAGCTCAAATGTACACAATTGCTGATTATGGCTGTCAAATCTAAACCAAACGTTGTGCACTCAAATCTTTTGCTGTATTTAGTTTATTTTGGCATCCGGATGATGATTCTAGCATGAAATTGCTTGGGCAACTGTTAATTTTTAAGATTTTGACACATTCAGCTCAAATGTACAATCATGCGCTAAAAACGCATTTAAAGCAATAAAAAGGTGATTATGGCTGTCAAACCTAAACCAAACGTTGTGCACTCAAATCTTTTGCTGTATTTAGTTTATTTTGGCATCCGGATGATGATTCTAGCATGAAATTGCTTGGGCACCTGTTAATTTTTAAGATTTTGACACATTCAGCTCAAATGTACACAATTGCTGATTATGGCTGTCAAATCTAAACCAAACGTTGTGCACTCAAATCTTTTGCTGTATTTTGTTTATTTTGGCATCCGGATGATGATTCTAGCATGAAATTGCTTGGGCACCTGTTAATTTTTAAGATTTTGACACATTCAGCTCAAATGTACACAATTGCTGATTATGGCTGTCAAATCTAAACCAAACGTTGTGCACTCAAATCTTTTGCTGTATTTAGTTTATTTTGGCATCCGGATGATGATTCTAGCATGAAATTGCTTGGGCACCTGTTAATTTTTAAGATTTTGACACATTCAGCTCAAATGTACAATCATGCGCTAAAAACGCATTTAAAGCAATAAAAAGGTGATTATGGCTGTCAAACCTAAACCAAACGTTGTGCACTCAAATCTTTTGCTGTATTTAGTTTATTTTGGCATCCGGATGATGATTCTAGCATGAAATTGCTTGGGCACCTGTTAATTTTTAAGATTTTGACACATTCAGCTCAAATGTACACAATTGCTGATTATGGCTGTCAAATCTAAACCAAACGTTGTGCACTCAAATCTTTTGCTGTATTTAGTTTATTTTGGCATCCGGATGATGATTCTAGCATGAAATTGCTTGGGCACCTGTTAATTTTTAAGATTTTGACACATTCACCTCAAATGTACAATCATGCGCTAAAAACGCATTTAAAGCAATAAAAAGGTGATTATGGCTGTCAAACCTAAACCAAACGTTGTGCACTCAAATCTTTTGCTGTATTTAGTTTATTTTGGCATCCGGATGATGATTCTAGCATGAAATTGCTTGGGCACCTGTTAATTTTTAAGATTTTGACACATTCACCTCAAATGTACAATCATGCGCTAAAAACGCATTTAAAGCAATAAAAAGGTGATTATGGCTGTCAAACCTAAACCAAACGTTGTGCACTCAAATCTTTTGCTGTATTTAGTTTATTTTGGCATCCGGATGATGATTCTAGCATGAAATTGCTTGGGCACCTGTTAATTTTTAAGATTTTGACACATTCAGCTCAAATGTACACAATTGCTGATTATGGCTGTCAAATCTAAACCAAACGTTGTGCACTCAAATCTTTTGCTGTATTTAGTTTATTTTGGCATCCGGATGATGATTCTAGCATGAAATTGCTGGGCACCTGTTAATTTTTAAGATTTTGACACATTCAGCTCAAATGTACACAATTGCTGATTATGGCTGTCAAATCTAAACCAAACGTTGTGCACTCAAATCTTTTGCTGTATTTAGTTTATTTTGGCATCCGGATGATGATTCTAGCATGAAATTGCTTGGGCAACTGTTAATTTTTAAGATTTTGACACATTCAGCTCAAATGTACAATCATGCGCTAAAAACGCATTTAAAGCAATAAAAAGGTGATTATGGCTGTCAAACCCAAACCAAACGTTGTGCACTCAAATCTTTTGCTGTATTTAGTTTATTTTGGCATCCGGATGATGATTCTAGCATGAAATTGCTTGGGCACCTGTTATTTTTAAGATTTTTTTTACACATTCAGCTCAAATGTACACAATTGCTGATTATGGCTGTCAAATCTAAACCAAACGTTGTGCACTCAAATCTTTTGCTGTATTTTGTTTATTTTGGCATCCGGATGATGATTCTAGCATGAAATTGCTTGGGCACCTGTTAATTTTTAAGATTTTGACACATTCAGCTCAAATGTACAATCATGCGCTAAAAACGCATTTAAAGCAATAAAAAGGTGATTATGGCTGTCAAACCTAAACCAAACGTTGTGCACTCAAATCTTTTGCTGTATTTAGTTTATTTTGGCATCCGGATGATGATTCTAGCATGAAATTGCTTGGGCACCTGTTAATTTTTAAGATTTTGACACATTCACCTCAAATGTACAATCATGCGCTAAAAACGCATTTAAAGCAATAAAAAGGTGATTATGGCTGTCAAACCTAAACCAAACGTTGTGCACTCAAATCTTTTGCTGTATTTAGTTTATTTTGGCATCCGGATGATGATTCTAGCATGAAATTGCTTGGGCACCTGTTAATTTTTAAGATTTTGACACATTCAGCTCAAATGTACACAATTGCTGATTATGGCTGTCAAATCTAAACCAAACGTTGTGCACTCAAATCTTTTGCTGTATTTAGTTTATTTTGGCATCCGGATGATGATTCTAGCATGAAATTGCTTGGGCACCTGTTAATTTTTAAGATTTTGACACATTCAGCTCAAATGTACACAATTGCTGATTATGGCTGTCAAATCTAAACCAAACGTTGTGCACTCAAATCTTTTGCTGTATTTAGTTTATTTTGGCATCCGGATGATGATTCTAGCATGAAATTGCTTGGGCACCTGTTAATTTTTAAGATTTTGACACATTCAGCTCAAATGTACAATCATGCGCTAAAAACGCATTTAAAGCAATAAAAAGGTGATTATGGCTGTCAAACCTAAACCAAACGTTGTGCACTCAAATCTTTTGCTGTATTTAGTTTATTTTGGCATCCGGATGATGATTCTAGCATGAAATTGCTTGGGCACCTGTTAATTTTTAAGATTTTGACACATTCAGCTCAAATGTACACAATTGCTGATTATGGCTGTCAAATCTAAACCAAACGTTGTGCACTCAAATCTTTTGCTGTATTTAGTTTATTTTGGCATCCGGATGATGATTCTAGCATGAAATTGCTTGGGCACCTGTTAATTTTTAAGATTTTGACACATTCAGCTCAAATGTACAATCATGCGCTAAAAACGCATTTAAAGCAATAAAAAGGTGATTATGGCTGTCAAACCTAAACCAAACGTTGTGCACTCAAATCTTTTGCTGTATTTAGTTTATTTTGGCATCCGGATGATGATTCTAGCATGAAATTGCTTGGGCACCTGTTAATTTTTAAGATTTTGACACATTCAGCTCAAATGTACACAATTGCTGATTATGGCTGTCAAATCTAAACCAAACGTTGTGCACTCAAATCTTTTGCTGTATTTAGTTTATTTTGGCATCCGGATGATGATTCTAGCATGAAATTGCTTGGGCACCTGTTAATTTTTAAGATTTTGACACATTCAGCTCAAATGTACAATCATGCGCTAAAAAACGCATTTAAAGCAATAAAAAGGTGATTATGGCTGTCAAACCTAAACCAAACGTTGTGCACTCAAATCTTTTGCTGTATTTAGTTTATTTTGGCATCCGGATGATGATTCTAGCATGAAATTGCTTGGGCACCTGTTAATTTTTAAGATTTTGACACATTCAGCTCAAATGTACACAATTGCTGATTATGGCTGTCAAATCTAAACCAAACGTTGTGCACTCAAATCTTTTGCTGTATTTAGTTTATTTTGGCATCCGGATGATGATTCTAGCATGAAATTGCTTGGGCACCTGTTAATTTGTAAGATTTTGACACATTCAGCTCAAATGTACAATCATGCGCTAAAAACGCATTTAAAGCAATAAAAAGGTGATTATGGCTGTCAAACCTAAACCAAACGTTGTGCACTCAAATCTTTTGCTGTATTTAGTTTATTTTGGCATCCGGATGATGATTCTAGCATGAAATTGCTTGGGCACCTGTTAATTTTTAAGATTTTGACACATTCAGCTCAAATGTACACAATTGCTGATTATGGCTGTCAAATCTAAACCAAACGTTGTGCACTCAAATCTTTTGCTGTATTTAGTTTATTTTGGCATCCGGATGATGATTCTAGCATGAAATTGCTTGGGCAACTGTTAATTTTTAAGATTTTGACACATTCAGCTCAAATGTACAATCATGCGCTAAAAACGCATTTAAAGCAATAAAAAGGTGATTATGGCTGTCAAACCTAAACCAAACGTTGTGCACTCAAATCTTTTGCTGTATTTAGTTTATTTTGGCATCCGGATGATGATTCTAGCATGAAATTGCTTGGGCACCTGTTAATTTTTAAGATTTTGACACATTCAGCTCAAATGTACACAATTGCTGATTATGGCTGTCAAATCTAAACCAAACGTTGTGCACTCAAATCTTTTGCTGTATTTTGTTTATTTTGGCATCCGGATGATGATTCTAGCATGAAATTGCTTGGGCACCTGTTAATTTTTAAGATTTTGACACATTCAGCTCAAATGTACACAATTGCTGATTATGGCTGTCAAATCTAAACCAAACGTTGTGCACTCAAATCTTTTGCTGTATTTAGTTTATTTTGGCATCCGGATGATGATTCTAGCATGAAATTGCTTGGGCACCTGTTAATTTTTAAGATTTTGACACATTCAGCTCAAATGTACAATCATGCGCTAAAAACGCATTTAAAGCAATAAAAAGGTGATTATGGCTGTCAAACCTAAACCAAACGTTGTGCACTCAAATCTTTTGCTGTATTTAGTTTATTTTGGCATCCGGATGATGATTCTAGCATGAAATTGCTTGGGCACCTGTTAATTTTTAAGATTTTGACACATTCAGCTCAAATGTACACAATTGCTGATTATGGCTGTCAAATCTAAACCAAACGTTGTGCACTCAAATCTTTTGCTGTATTTAGTTTATTTTGGCATCCGGATGATGATTCTAGCATGAAATTGCTTGGGCACCTGTTAATTTTTAAGATTTTGACACATTCAGCTCAAATGTACACAATTGCTGATTATGGCTGTCAAATCTAAACCAAACGTTGTGCACTCAAATCTTTTGCTGTATTTAGTTTATTTTGGCATCCGGATGATGATTCTAGCATGAAATTGCTTGGGCACCTGTTAATTTTTAAGATTTTGACACATTCAGCTCAAATGTACAATCATGCGCTAAAAACGCATTTAAAGCAATAAAAAGGTGATTATGGCTGTCAAACCTAAACCAAACGTTGTGCACTCAAATCTTTTGCTGTATTTAGTTTATTTTGGCATCCGGATGATGATTCTAGCATGAAATTGCTTGGGCACCTGTTAATTTTTAAGATTTTGACACATTCAGCTCAAATGTACACAATTGCTGATTATGGCTGTCAAATCTAAACCAAACGTTGTGCACTCAAATCTTTTGCTGTATTTAGTTTATTTTGGCATCCGGATGATGATTCTAGCATGAAATTGCTTGGGCACCTGTTAATTTTTAAGATTTTGACACATTCAGCTCAAATGTACAATCATGCGCTAAAAACGCATTTAAAGCAATAAAAAGGTGATTATGGCTGTCAAACCTAAACCAAACGTTGTGCACTCAAATCTTTTGCTGTATTTAGTTTATTTTGGCATCCGGATGATGATTCTAGCATGAAATTGCTTGGGCACCTGTTAATTTTTAAGATTTTGACACATTCAGCTCAAATGTACACAATTGCTGATTATGGCTGTCAAATCTAAACCAAACGTTGTGCACTCAAATCTTTTGCTGTATTTAGTTTATTTTGGCATCCGGATGATGATTCTAGCATGAAATTGCTTGGGCACCTGTTAATTTTTAAGATTTTGACACATTCAGCTCAAATGTACAATCATGCGCTAAAAACGTATTTAAAGCAATAAAAAGGTGATTATGGCTGTCAAACCTAAACCAAACGTTGTGCACTCAAATCTTTTGCTGTATTTAGTTTATTTTGGCATCCGGATGATGATTCTAGCATGAAATTGCTTGGGCACCTGTTAATTTTTAAGATTTTGACACATTCAGCTCAAATGTACAATCATGCGCTAAAAACGCATTTAAAGCAATAAAAAGGTGATTATGGCTGTCAAACCTAAACCAAACGTTGTGCACTCAAATCTTTTGCTGTATTTAGTTTATTTTGGCATCCGGATGATGATTCTAGCATGAAATTGCTTGGGCACCTGTTAATTTTTAAGATTTTGACACATTCAGCTCAAATGTACACAATTGCTGATTATGGCTGTCAAATCTAAACCAAACGTTGTGCACTCAAATCTTTTGCTGTATTTAGTTTATTTTGGCATCCGGATGATGATTCTAGCATGAAATAGCTTGGGCACCTGTTAATTTTTAAGATTTTGACACATTCAGCTCAAATGTACACAATTGCTGATTATGGCTGTCAAATCTAAACCAAACGTTGTGCACTCAAATCTTTTGCTGTATTTAGTTTATTTTGGCATCCGGATGATGATTCTAGCATGAAATTGCTTGGGCACCTGTTAATTTTTAAGATTTTGACACATTCAGCTCAAATGTACAATCATGCGCTAAAAACGCATTTAAAGCAATAAAAAGGTGATTATGGCTGTCAAACCTAAACCAAACGTTGTGCACTCAAATCTTTTGCTGTATTTAGTTTATTTTGGCATCCGGATGATGATTCTAGCATGAAATTGCTTGGGCACCTGTTAATTTTTAAGATTTTGACACATTCAGCTCAAATGTACACAATTGCTGATTATGGCTGTCAAATCTAAACCAAACGTTGTGCACTCAAATCTTTTGCTGTATTTAGTTTATTTTGGCATCCGGATGATGATTCTAGCATGAAATTGCTTGGGCACCTGTTAATTTTTAAGATTTTGACACATTCAGCTCAAATGTACAATCATGCGCTAAAAACGCATTTAAAGCAATAAAAAGGTGATTATGGCTGTCAAACCTAAACCAAACGTTGTGCACTCAAATCTTTTGCTGTATTTAGTTTATTTTGGCATCCGGATGATGATTCTAGCATGAAATTGCTTGGGCACCTGTTAATTTTTAAGATTTTGACACATTCAGCTCAAATGTACACAATTGCTGATTATGGCTGTCAAATCTAAACCAAACGTTGTGCACTCAAATCTTTTGCTGTATTTAGTTTATTTTGGCATCCGGATGATGATTCTAGCATGAAATTGCTTGGGCACCTGTTAATTTTTAAGATTTTGACACATTCAGCTCAAATGTACAATCATGCGCTAAAAACGCATTTAAAGCAATAAAAAGGTGATTATGGCTGTCAAACCTAAACCAAACGTTGTGCACTCAAATCTTTTGCTGTATTTAGTTTATTTTGGCATCCGGATGATGATTCTAGCATGAAATTGCTTGGGCACCTGTTAATTTTTAAGATTTTGACACATTCAGCTCAAATGTACACAATTGCTGATTATGGCTGTCAAATCTAAACCAAACGTTGTGCACTCAAATCTTTTGCTGTATTTAGTTTATTTTGGCATCCGGATGATGATTCTAGCATGAAATTGCTTGGGCAACTGTTAATTTTTAAGATTTTGACACATTCAGCTCAAATGTACAATCATGCGCTAAAAACGCATTTAAAGCAATAAAAAGGTGATTATGGCTGTCAAACCCAAACCAAACGTTGTGCACTCAAATCTTTTGCTGTATTTAGTTTATTTTGGCATCCGGATGATGATTCTAGCATGAAATTGCTTGGGCACCTGTTAATTTTTAAGATTTTTTTTACACATTCAGCTCAAATGTACACAATTGCTGATTATGGCTGTCAAATCTAAACCAAACGTTGTGCACTCAAATCTTTTGCTGTATTTTGTTTATTTTGGCATCCGGATGATGATTCTAGCATGAAATTGCTTGGGCACCTGTTAATTTTTAAGATTTTGACACATTCAGCTCAAATGTACACAATTGCTGATTATGGCTGTCAAATCTAAACCAAACGTTGTGCACTCAAATCTTTTGCTGTATTTAGTTTATTTTGGCATCCGGATGATGATTCTAGCATGAAATTGCTTGGGCACCTGTTAATTTGTAAGATTTTGACACATTCAGCTCAAATGTACAATCATGCGCTAAAAACGCATTTAAAGCAATAAAAAGGTGATTATGGCTGTCAAACCTAAACCAAACGTTGTGCACTCAAATCTTTTGCTGTATTTAGTTTATTTTGGCATCCGGATGATGATTCTAGCATGAAATTGCTTGGGCACCTGTTAATTTTTAAGATTTTGACACATTCAGCTCAAATGTACACAATTGCTGATTATGGCTGTCAAATCTAAACCAAACGTTGTGCACTCAAATCTTTTGCTGTATTTAGTTTATTTTGGCATCCGGATGATGATTCTAGCATGAAATTGCTTGGGCACCTGTTAATTTTTAAGATTTTGACACATTCAGCTCAAATGTACAATCATGCGCTAAAAACGCATTTAAAGCAATAAAAAGGTGATTATGGCTGTCAAACCTAAACCAAACGTTGTGCACTCAAATCTTTTGCTGTATTTAGTTTATTTTGGCATCCGGATGATGATTCTAGCATGAAATTGCTTGGGCACCTGTTAATTTTTAAGATTTTGACACATTCAGCTCAAATGTACACAATTGCTGATTATGGCTGTCAAATCTAAACCAAACGTTGTGCACTCAAATCTTTTGCTGTATTTTGTTTATTTTGGCATCCGGATGATGATTCTAGCATGAAATTGCTTGGGCACCTGTTAATTTTTAAGATTTTGACACATTCAGCTCAAATGTACAATCATGCGCTAAAAACGCATTTACAGCAATAAAAAGGTGATTATGGCTGTCAAACCTAAACCAAACGTTGTGCACTCAAATCTTTTGCTGTATTTAGTTTATTTTGGCATCCGGATGATGATTCTAGCATGAAATTGCTTGGGCACCTGTTAATTTTTAAGATTTTGACACATTCAGCTCAAATGTACACAATTGCTGATTATGGCTGTCAAACCTAAACCAAACGTTGTGCACTCAAATCTTTTGCTGTATTTAGTTTATTTTGGCATCCGGATGATGATTCTAGCATGAAATTGCTTGGGCACCTGTTAATTTTTAAGATTTTGACACATTCAGCTCAAATGTACAATCATGCGCTAAAAACGCATTTAAAGCAATAAAAAGGTGATTATGGCTGTCAAACCTAAACCAAACGTTGTGCACTCAAATCTTTTGCTGTATTTAGTTTATTTTGGCATCCGGATGATGATTCTAGCATGAAATTGCTTGGGCACCTGTTAATTTTTAAGATTTTGACACATTCACCTCAAATGTACAATCATGCGCTAAAAACGCATTTAAAGCAATAAAAAGGTGATTATGGCTGTCAAACCTAAACCAAACGTTGTGCACTCAAATCTTTTGCTGTATTTAGTTTATTTTGGCATCCGGATGATGATTCTAGCATGAAATTGCTTGGGCACCTGTTAATTTTTAAGATTTTGACACATTCAGCTCAAATGTACAATCATGCGCTAAAAACGCATTTACAGCAATAAAAAGGTGATTATGGCTGTCAAACCTAAACCAAACGTTGTGCACTCAAATCTTTTGCTGTATTTAGTTTATTTTGGCATCCGGATGATGATTCTAGCATGAAATTGCTTGGGCACCTGTTAATTTTTAAGATTTTGACACATTCAGCTCAAATGTACACAATTGCTGATTATGGCTGTCAAACCTAAACCAAACGTTGTGCACTCAAATCTTTTGCTGTATTTAGTTTATTTTGGCATCCGGATGATGATTCTAGCATGAAATTGCTTGGGCACCTGTTAATTTTTAAGATTTTGACACATTCAGCTCAAATGTACAATCATGCGCTAAAAACGCATTTAAAGCAATAAAAAGGTGATTATGGCTGTCAAACCTAAACCAAACGTTGTGCACTCAAATCTTTTGCTGTATTTAGTTTATTTTGGCATCCGGATGATGATTCTAGCATGAAATTGCTTGGGCACCTGTTAATTTTTAAGATTTTGACACATTCACCTCAAATGTACAATCATGCGCTAAAAACGCATTTAAAGCAATAAAAAGGTGATTATGGCTGTCAAACCTAAACCAAACGTTGTGCACTCAAATCTTTTGCTGTATTTAGTTTATTTTGGCATCCGGATGATGATTCTAGCATGAAATTGCTTGGGCACCTGTTAATTTTTAAGATTTTGACACATTCAGCTCAAATGTACAATCATGCGCTAAAAACGCATTTAAAGCAATAAAAAGGTGATTATGGCTGTCAAACCTAAACCAAACGTTGTGCACTCAAATCTTTTGCTGTATTTAGTTTATTTTGGCATCCGGATGATGATTCTAGCATGAAATTGCTTGGGCACCTGTTAATTTTTAAGATTTTGACACATTCAGCTCAAATGTACACAATTGCTGATTATGGCTGTCAAATCTAAACCAAACGTTGTGCACTCAAATCTTTTGCTGTATTTAGTTTATTTTGGCATCCGGATGATGATTCTAGCATGAAATTGCTTGGGCACCTGTTAATTTTTAAGATTTTGACACATTCAGCTCAAATGTACACAATTGCTGATTATGGCTGTCAAATCTAAACCAAACGTTGTGCACTCAAATCTTTTGCTGTATTTAGTTTATTTTGGCATCCGGATGATGATTCTAGCATGAAATTGCTTGGGCACCTGTTAATTTGTAAGATTTTGACACATTCAGCTCAAATGTACAATCATGCGCTAAAAACGCATTTAAAGCAATAAAAAGGTGATTATGGCTGTCAAACCTAAACCAAACGTTGTGCACTCAAATCTTTTGCTGTATTTAGTTTATTTTGGCATCCGGATGATGATTCTAGCATGAAATTGCTTGGGCACCTGTTAATTTTTAAGATTTTGACACATTCAGCTCAAATGTACACAATTGCTGATTATGGCTGTCAAATCTAAACCAAACGTTGTGCACTCAAATCTTTTGCTGTATTTAGTTTATTTTGGCATCCGGATGATGATTCTAGCATGAAATTGCTTGGGCACCTGTTAATTTTTAAGATTTTGACACATTCAGCTCAAATGTACAATCATGCGCTAAAAACGCATTTAAAGCAATAAAAAGGTGATTATGGCTGTCAAACCTAAACCAAACGTTGTGCACTCAAATCTTTTGCTGTATTTAGTTTATTTTGGCATCCGGATGATGATTCTAGCATGAAATTGCTTGGGCACCTGTTAATTTTTAAGATTTTGACACATTCAGCTCAAATGTACACAATTGCTGATTATGGCTGTCAAATCTAAACCAAACGTTGTGCACTCAAATCTTTTGCTGTATTTTGTTTATTTTGGCATCCGGATGATGATTCTAGCATGAAATTGCTTGGGCACCTGTTAATTTTTAAGATTTTGACACATTCAGCTCAAATGTACACAATTGCTGATTATGGCTGTCAAATCTAAACCAAACGTTGTGCACTCAAATCTTTTGCTGTATTTAGTTTATTTTGGCATCCGGATGATGATTCTAGCATGAAATTGCTTGGGCACCTGTTAATTTGTAAGATTTTGACACATTCAGCTCAAATGTACAATCATGCGCTAAAAACGCATTTAAAGCAATAAAAAGGTGATTATGGCTGTCAAACCTAAACCAAACGTTGTGCACTCAAATCTTTTGCTGTATTTAGTTTATTTTGGCATCCGGATGATGATTCTAGCATGAAATTGCTTGGGCACCTGTTAATTTTTAAGATTTTGACACATTCAGCTCAAATGTACACAATTGCTGATTATGGCTGTCAAATCTAAACCAAACGTTGTGCACTCAAATCTTTTGCTGTATTTAAGTTTATTTTGGCATCCGGATGATGATTCTAGCATGAAATTGCTTGGGCAACTGTTAATTTTTAAGATTTTGACACATTCAGCTCAAATGTACAATCATGCGCTAAAACGCATTTAAAGCAATAAAAAGGTGATTATGGCTGTCAAACCTAAACCAAACGTTGTGCACTCAAATCTTTTGCTGTATTTAGTTTATTTTGGCATCCGGATGATGATTCTAGCATGAAATTGCTTGGGCACCTGTTAATTTTTAAGATTTTGACACATTCAGCTCAAATGTACACAATTGCTGATTATGGCTGTCAAATCTAAACCAAACGTTGTGCACTCAAATCTTTTGCTGTATTTTGTTTATTTTGGCATCCGGATGATGATTCTAGCATGAAATTGCTTGGGCACCTGTTAATTTTTAAGATTTTGACACATTCAGCTCAAATGTACACAATTAGCTGATTATGGCTGTCAAATCTAAACCAAACGTTGTGCACTCAAATCTTTTGCTGTATTTAGTTTATTTTGGCATCCGGATGATGATTCTAGCATGAAATTGCTTGGGCACCTGTTAATTTTTAAGATTTTGACACATTCAGCTCAAATGTACAATCATGCGCTAAAAACGCATTTAAAGCAATAAAAAGGTGATTATGGCTGTCAAACCTAAACCAAACGTTGTGCACTCAAATCTTTTGCTGTATTTAGTTTATTTTGGCATCCGGATGATGATTCTAGCATGAAATTGCTTGGGCACCTGTTAATTTTTAAGATTTTGACACATTCAGCTCAAATGTACACAATTGCTGATTATGGCTGTCAAATCTAAACCAAACGTTGTGCACTCAAATCTTTTGCTGTATTTAGTTATTTTGGCATCCGGATGATGATTCTCGCATGAAATTGCTTGGGCACCTGTTAATTTTTAAGATTTTGACACATTCAGCTCAAATGTACAATCATGCGCTAAAAACGCATTTAAAGCAATAAAAAGGTGATTATGGCTGTCAAACCTAAACCAAACGTTGTGCACTCAAATCTTTTGCTGTATTTAGTTTATTTTGGCATCCGGATGATGATTCTAGCATGAAATTGCTTGGGCACCTGTTAATTTTTAAGATTTTGACACATTCAGCTCAAATGTACACAATTGCTGATTATGGCTGTCAAATCTAAACCAAACGTTGTGCACTCAAATCTTTTGCTGTATTTTGTTTATTTTGGCATCCGGATGATGATTCTAGCATGAAATTGCTTGGGCACCTGTTAATTTTTTAAGATTTTGACACATTCAGCTCAAATGTACAATCATGCGCTAAAAACGCATTTAAAGCAATAAAAAGGTGATTATGGCTGTCAAACCTAAACCAAACGTTGTGCACTCAAATCTTTTGCTGTATTTAGTTTATTTTGGCATCCGGATGATGATTCTAGCATGAAATTGCTTGGGCACCTGTTAATTTTTAAGATTTTGACACATTCAGCTCAAATGTACACAATTGCTGATTATGGCTGTCAAATCTAAACCAAACGTTGTGCACTCAAATCTTTTGCTGTATTTAGTTTATTTTGGCATCCGGATGATGATTCTAGCATGAAATTGCTTGGGCACCTGTTAATTTTTAAGATTTTGACACATTCAGCTCAAATGTACAATCATGCGCTAAAAACGCATTTAAAGCAATAAAAAGGTGATTATGGCTGTCAAACCTAAACCAAACGTTGTGCACTCAAATCTTTTGCTGTATTTAGTTTATTTTGGCATCCGGATGATGATTCTAGCATGAAATTGCTTGGGCACCTGTTAATTTTTAAGATTTTGACACATTCAGCTCAAATGTACACAATTGCTGATTATGGCTGTCAAATCTAAACCAAACGTTGTGCACTCAAATCTTTTGCTGTATTTAGTTTATTTTGGCATCCGGATGATGATTCTAGCATGAAATTGCTTGGGCAACTGTTAATTTTTAAGATTTTGACACATTCAGCTCAAATGTACAATCATGCGCTAAAAACGCATTTAAAGCAATAAAAAGGTGATTATGGCTGTCAAACCTAAACCAAACGTTGTGCACTCAAATCTTTTGCTGTATTTAGTTTATTTTGGCATCCGGATGATGATTCTAGCATGAAATTGCTTGGGCACCTGTTAATTTTTAAGATTTTGACACATTCAGCTCAAATGTACAATCATGCGCTAAAAACGCATTTAAAGCAATAAAAAGGTGATTATGGCTGTCAAACCTAAACCAAACGTTGTGCACTCAAATCTTTTGCTGTATTTAGTTTATTTTGGCATCCGGATGATGATTCTAGCATGAAATTGCTTGGGCACCTGTTAATTTTTAAGATTTTGACACATTCAGCTCAAATGTACACAATTGCTGATTATGGCTGTCAAATCTAAACCAAACGTTGTGCACTCAAATCTTTTGCTGTATTTAGTTTATTTTGGCATCCGGATGATGATTCTCGCATGAAATTGCTTGGGCACCTGTTAATTTTTAAGATTTTGACACATTCAGCTCAAATGTACAATCATGCGCTAAAAACGCATTTAAAGCAATAAAAAGGTGATTATGGCTGTCAAACCTAAACCAAACGTTGTGCACTCAAATCTTTTGCTGTATTTAGTTTATTTTGGCATCCGGATGATGATTCTAGCATGAAATTGCTTGGGCACCTGTTAATTTTTAAGATTTTGACACATTCAGCTCAAATGTACACAATTGCTGATTATGGCTGTCAAATCTAAACCAAACGTTGTGCACTCAAATCTTTTGCTGTATTTTGTTTATTTTGGCATCCGGATGATGATTCTAGCATGAAATTGCTTGGGCACCTGTTAATTTTTAAGATTTTGACACATTCAGCTCAAATGTACAATCATGCGCTAAAAACGCATTTAAAGCAATAAAAAGGTGATTATGGCTGTCAAACCTAAACCAAACGTTGTGCACTCAAATCTTTTGCTGTATTTAGTTTATTTTGGCATCCGGATGATGATTCTAGCATGAAATTGCTTGGGCACCTGTTAATTTTTAAGATTTTGACACATTCAGCTCAAATGTACACAATTGCTGATTATGGCTGTCAAATCTAAACCAAACGTTGTGCACTCAAATCTTTTGCTGTATTTAGTTTATTTTGGCATCCGGATGATGATTCTAGCATGAAATTGCTTGGGCACCTGTTAATTTTTAAGATTTTGACACATTCAGCTCAAATGTACAATCATGCGCTAAAAACGCATTTAAAGCAATAAAAAGGTGATTATGGCTGTCAAACCTAAACCAAACGTTGTGCACTCAAATCTTTTGCTGTATTTAGTTTATTTTGGCATCCGGATGATGATTCTAGCATGAAATTGCTTGGGCACCTGTTAATTTTAAGATTTTGACACATTCAGCTCAAATGTACACAATTGCTGATTATGGCTGTCAAATCTAAACCAAACGTTGTGCACTCAAATCTTTTGCTGTATTTAGTTTATTTTGGCATCCGGATGATGATTCTAGCATGAAATTGCTTGGGCAACTGTTAATTTTTAAGATTTTGACACATTCAGCTCAAATGTACAATCATGCGCTAAAAACGCATTTAAAGCAATAAAAAGGTGATTATGGCTGTCAAACCTAAACCAAACGTTGTGCACTCAAATCTTTTGCTGTATTTAGTTTATTTTGGCATCCGGATGATGATTCTAGCATGAAATTGCTTGGGCACCTGTTAATTTTTAAGATTTTGACACATTCAGCTCAAATGTACACAATTGCTGATTATGGCTGTCAAATCTAAACAAACGTTGTGCACTCAAATCTTTTGCTGTATTTAGTTTATTTTGGCATCCGGATGATGATTCTAGCATGAAATTGCTTGGGCACCTGTTAATTTTTAAGATTTTGACACATTCAGCTCAAATGTACAATCATGCGCTAAAAACGCATTTAAAGCAATAAAAAGGTGATTATGGCTGTCAAACCTAAACCAAACGTTGTGCACTCAAATCTTTTGCTGTATTTAGTTTATTTTGGCATCCGGATGATGATTCTAGCATGAAATTGCTTGGGCACCTGTTAATTTTTAAGATTTTGACACATTCAGCTCAAATGTACACAATTGCTGATTATGGCTGTCAAATCTAAACCAAACGTTGTGCACTCAAATCTTTTGCTGTATTTAGTTTATTTTGGCATCCGGATGATGATTCTAGCATGAAATTGCTTGGGCACCTGTTAATTTGTAAGATTTTGACACATTCAGCTCAAATGTACAATCATGCGCTAAAAACGCATTTAAAGCAATAAAAAGGTGATTATGGCTGTCAAACCTAAACCAAACGTTGTGCACTCAAATCTTTTGCTGTATTTAGTTTATTTGGCATCCGGATGATGATTCTAGCATGAAATTGCTTGGGCACCTGTTAATTTTTAAGATTTTGACACATTCAGCTCAAATGTACACAATTGCTGATTATGGCTGTCAAATCTAAACCAAACGTTGTGCACTCAAATCTTTTGCTGTATTTAGTTTATTTTGGCATCCGGATGATGATTCTAGCATGAAATTGCTTGGGCAACTGTTAATTTTTAAGATTTTGACACATTCAGCTCAAATGTACAATCATGCGCTAAAAACGCATTTAAAGCAATAAAAAGGTGATTATGGCTGTCAAACCTAAACCAAACGTTGTGCACTCAAATCTTTTGCTGTATTTAGTTTATTTTGGCATCCGGATGATGATTCTAGCATGAAATTGCTTGGGCACCTGTTAATTTTTAAGATTTTGACACATTCAGCTCAAATGT
>NW_027520445.1:0-58107 GCF_051991245.1 Festucalex cinctus
TTTCATGCTAGAATCATCATCCTGATGCCAAAATAAACTAAATACAGCAAAAGATTTGAGTGCACAACGTTTGGTTTAGATTTGACAGCCATAATCAGCAATTGTGTACATTTGAGCTGAATGTGTCAAAATCTTAAAAATTAACAGGTGCCCAAGCAATTTCATGCTAGAATCATTATCCGGATGCCAAAATAAACTAAATACAGCAAAAGATTTGAGTGCACAACGTTTGGTTTAGGTTTGACAGCCATAATCACCTTTTTATTGCTTTAAATGCGTTTTTAGCGCATGATTGTACATTTGAGCTGAATGTGTCAAAATCTTAAAAATTAACAGGTGCCCAAGCAATTTCATGCTAGAATCATCATCCTGATGCCAAAATAAACTAAATACAGCAAAAGATTTGAGTGCACAACGTTTGGTTTAGATTTGACAGCCATAATCAGCAATTGTGTACATTTGAGCTGAATGTGTCAAAATCTTAAAAATTAACAGGTGCCCAAGCAATTTCATGCTAGAATCATCATCCGGATGCCAAAATAAACTAAATACAGCAAAAGATTTGAGTGCACAACGTTTGGTTTAGGTTTGACAGCCATAATCACCTTTTTATTGCTTTAAATGCGTTTTTAGCGCATGATTGTACATTTGAGCTGAATGTGTCAAAATCTTAAAAATTAACAGGTGCCCAAGCAATTTCATGCTAGAATCATCATCCGGATGCCAAAATAAACTAAATACAGCAAAAGATTTGAGTGCACAACGTTTGGTTTAGGTTTGACAGCCATAATCACCTTTTTATTGCTTTAAATGCGTTTGTAGCGCATGATTGAACATTTGAGCTGAATGTGTCAAAATCTTAAAAATTAACAGGTGCCCAAGCAATTTCATGCTAGAATCATCATCCGGATGCCAAAATAAACTAAATACAGCAAAAGATTTGAGTGCACAACGTTTGGTTTAGGTTTGACAGCCATAATCACCTTTTTATTGCTTTAAATGCGTTTTTAGCGCATGATTGTACATTTGAGCTGAATGTGTCAAAATCTTAAAAATTAACAGGTGCCCAAGCAATTTCATGCTAGAATCATCATCCTGATGCCAAAATAAACTAAATACAGCAAAAGATTTGAGTGCACAACGTTTGGTTTAGATTTGACAGCCATAATCAGCAATTGTGTACATTTGAGCTGAATGTGTCAAAATCTTAAAATTAACAGGTGCCCAAGCAATTTCATGCTAGAATCATCATCCGGATGCCAAAATAAACTAAATACAGCAAAAGATTTGAGTGCACAACGTTTGGTTTAGGTTTGACAGCCATAATCACCTTTTTATTGCTTTAAATGCGTTTTTAGCGCATGATTGTACATTTGAGCTGAATGTGTCAAAATCTTAAAAATTAACAGGTGCCCAAGCAATTTCATGCTAGAATCATCATCCTGATGCCAAAATAAACTAAATACAGCAAAAGATTTGAGTGCACAACGTTTGGTTTAGATTTGACAGCCATAATCAGCAATTGTGTACATTTGAGCTGAATGTGTCAAAATCTTAAAATTAACAGGTGCCCAAGCAATTTCATGCTAGAATCATCATCCGGATGCCAAAATAAACTAAATACAGCAAAAGATTTGAGTGCACAACGTTTGGTTTAGATTTGACAGCCATAATCAGCAATTGTGTACATTTGAGCTGAATGTGTCAAAATCTTAAAAATTAACAGGTGCCCAAGCAATTTCATGCTAGAATCATCATCCGGATGCCAAAATAAACTAAATACAGCAAAAGATTTGAGTGCACAACGTTTGGTTTAGGTTTGACAGCCATAATCACCTTTTTATTGCTTTAAATGCGTTTTTAGCGCATGATTGTACATTTGAGCTGAATGTGTCAAAATCTTAAAAATTAACAGGTGCCCAAGCAATTTCATGCTAGAATCATCATCCGGATGCCAAAATAAACTAAATACAGCAAAAGATTTGAGTGCACAACGTTTGGTTTAGATTTGACAGCCATAATCAGCAATTGTGTACATTTGAGCTGAATGTGTCAAAATCTTAAAAATTAACAGGTGCCCAAGCAATTTCATGCTAGAATCATCATCCGGATGCCAAAATAAACTAAATACAGCAAAAGATTTGAGTGCACAACGTTTGGTTTAGGTTTGACAGCCATAATCACCTTTTTATTGCTTTAAATGCGTTTTTAGCGCATGATTGTACATTTGAGCTGAATGTGTCAAAATCTTAAAAATTAACAGGTGCCCAAGCAATTTCATGCTAGAATCATCATCCGGATGCCAAAATAAACTAAATACAGCAAAAGATTTGAGTGCACAACGTTTGGTTTAGGTTTGACAGCCATAATCACCTTTTTATTGCTTTAAATGCGTTTGTAGCGCATGATTGAACATTTGAGCTGAATGTGTCAAAATCTTAAAAATTAACAGGTGCCCAAGCAATTTCATGCTAGAATCATCATCCGGATGCCAAAATAAACTAAATACAGCAAAAGATTTGAGTGCACAACGTTTGGTTTAGGTTTGACAGCCATAATCACCTTTTTATTGCTTTAAATGCGTTTTTAGCGCATGATTGTACATTTGAGCTGAATGTGTCAAAATCTTAAAAATTAACAGGTGCCCAAGCAATTTCATGCTAGAATCATCATCCTGATGCCAAAATAAACTAAATACAGCAAAAGATTTGAGTGCACAACGTTTGGTTTAGATTTGACAGCCATAATCAGCAATTGTGTACATTTGAGCTGAATGTGTCAAAATCTTAAAAATTAACAGGTGCCCAAGCAATTTCATGCTAGAATCATTATCCGGATGCCAAAATAAACTAAATACAGCAAAAGATTTGAGTGCACAACGTTTGGTTTAGGTTTGACAGCCATAATCACCTTTTTATTGCTTTAAATGCGTTTTTAGCGCATGATTGTACATTTGAGCTGAATGTGTCAAAATCTTAAAAATTAACAGGTGCCCAAGCAATTTCATGCTAGAATCATCATCCTGATGCCAAAATAAACTAAATACAGCAAAAGATTTGAGTGCACAACGTTTGGTTTAGATTTGACAGCCATAATCAGCAATTGTGTACATTTGAGCTGAATGTGTCAAAATCTTAAAAATTAACAGGTGCCCAAGCAATTTCATGCTAGAATCATTATCCGGATGCCAAAATAAACTAAATACAGCAAAAGATTTGAGTGCACAACGTTTGGTTTAGGTTTGACAGCCATAATCACCTTTTTATTGCTTTAAATGCGTTTTTAGCGCATGATTGTACATTTGAGCTGAATGTGTCAAAATCTTAAAAATTAACAGGTGCCCAAGCAATTTCATGCTAGAATCATCATCCGGATGCCAAAATAAACTAAATACAGCAAAAGATTTGAGTGCACAACGTTTGGTTTAGGTTTGACAGCCATAATCACCTTTTTATTGCTTTAAATGCGTTTGTAGCGCATGATTGAACATTTGAGCTGAATGTGTCAAAATCTTAAAAATTAACAGGTGCCCAAGCAATTTCATGCTAGAATCATCATCCGGATGCCAAAATAAACTAAATACAGCAAAAGATTTGAGTGCACAACGTTTGGTTTAGGTTTGACAGCCATAATCACCTTTTTATTGCTTTAAATGCGTTTTTAGCGCATGATTGTACATTTGAGCTGAATGTGTCAAAATCTTAAAAATTAACAGGTGCCCAAGCAATTTCATGCTAGAATCATCATCCGGATGCCAAAATAAACTAAATACAGCAAAAGATTTGAGTGCACAACGTTTGGTTTAGATTTGACAGCCATAATCAGCAATTGTGTACATTTGAGCTGAATGTGTCAAAATCTTAAAAATTAACAGGTGCCCAAGCAATTTCATGCTAGAATCATCATCCGGATGCCAAAATAAACTAAATACAGCAAAAGATTTGAGTGCACAACGTTTGGTTTAGGTTTGACAGCCATAATCACCTTTTTATTGCTTTAAATGCGTTTGTAGCGCATGATTGTACATTTGAGCTGAATGTGTCAAAATCTTAAAAATTAACAGGTGCCCAAGCAATTTCATGCTAGAATCATCATCCGGATGCCAAAATAAACTAAATACAGCAAAAGATTTGAGTGCACAACGTTTGGTTTAGATTTGAGAGCCATAATCAGCAATTGTGTACATTTGAGCTGAATGTGTCAAAATCTTAAAAATTAACAGGTGCCCAAGCAATTTCATGCTAGAATCATCATCCGGATGCCAAAATAAACTAAATACAGCAAAAGATTTGAGTGCACAACGTTTGGTTTAGGTTTGACAGCCATAATCACCTTTTTATTGCTTTAAATGCGTTTTTAGCGCATGATTGTACATTTGAGCTGAATGTGTCAAAATCTTAAAAATTAACAGGTGCCCAAGCAATTTCATGCTAGAATCATCATCCGGATGCCAAAATAAACTAAATACAGCAAAAGATTTGAGTGCACAACGTTTGGTTTAGGTTTGACAGCCATAATCACCTTTTTATTGCTTTAAATGCGTTTGTAGCGCATGATTGAACATTTGAGCTGAATGTGTCAAAATCTTAAAAATTAACAGGTGCCCAAGCAATTTCATGCTAGAATCATCATCCGGATGCCAAAATAAACTAAATACAGCAAAAGATTTGAGTGCACAACGTTTGGTTTAGGTTTGACAGCCATAATCACCTTTTTATTGCTTTAAATGCGTTTTTAGCGCATGATTGTACATTTGAGCTGAATGTGTCAAAATCTTAAAAATTAACAGGTGCCCAAGCAATTTCATGCTAGAATCATCATCCTGATGCCAAAATAAACTAAATACAGCAAAAGATTTGAGTGCACAACGATTGGTTTAGATTTGACAGCCATAATCAGCAATTGTGTACATTTGAGCTGAATGTGTCAAAATCTTAAAAATTAACAGGTGCCCGAGCAATTTCATGCTAGAATCATCATCCGGATGCCAAAATAAACTAAATACAGCAAAAGATTTGAGTGCACAACGTTTGGTTTAGGTTTGACAGCCATAATCACCTTTTTATTGCTTTAAATGCGTTTTTAGCGCATGATTGTACATTTGAGCTGAATGTGTCAAAATCTTAAAAATTAACAGGTGCCCAAGCAATTTCATGCTAGAATCATCATCCGGATGCCAAAATAAACTAAATACAGCAAAAGATTTGAGTGCACAACGTTTGGTTTAGATTTGACAGCCATAATCAGCAATTGTGTACATTTGAGCTGAATGTGTCAAAATCTTAAAAATTAACAGGTGCCCAAGCAATTTCATGCTAGAATCATCATCCGGATGCCAAAATAAACTAAATACAGCAAAAGATTTGAGTGCACAACGTTTGGTTTAGGTTTGACAGCCATAATCACCTTTTTATTGCTTTAAATGCGTTTTTAGCGCATGATTGTACATTTGAGCTGAATGTGTCAAAATCTTAAAAATTAACAGGTGCCCAAGCAATTTCATGCTAGAATCATCATCCGGATGCCAAAATAAACTAAATACAGCAAAAGATTTGAGTGCACAACGTTTGGTTTAGATTTGACAGCCATAATCAGCAATTGTGTACATTTGAGCTGAATGTGTCAAAATCTTAAAAATTAACAGGTGCCCAAGCAATTTCATGCTAGAATCATCATCCGGATGCCAAAATAAACTAAATACAGCAAAAGATTTGAGTGCACAACGTTTGGTTTAGGTTTGACAGCCATAATCACCTTTTTATTGCTTTAAATGCGTTTTTAGCGCATGATTGTACATTTGAGCTGAATGTGTCAAAATCTTAAAAATTAACAGGTGCCCAAGCAATTTCATGCTAGAATCATCATCCGGATGCCAAAATAAACTAAATACAGCAAAAGATTTGAGTGCACAACGTTTGGTTTAGGTTTGACAGCCATAATCACCTTTTTATTGCTTTAAATGCGTTTGTAGCGCATGATTGAACATTTGAGCTGAATGTGTCAAAATCTTAAAAATTAACAGGTGCCCAAGCAATTTCATGCTAGAATCATCATCCGGATGCCAAAATAAACTAAATACAGCAAAAGATTTGAGTGCACAACGTTTGGTTTAGGTTTGACAGCCATAATCACCTTTTTATTGCTTTAAATGCGTTTTTAGCGCATGATTGTACATTTGAGCTGAATGTGTCAAAATCTTAAAAATTAACAGGTGCCCAAGCAATTTCATGCTAGAATCATCATCCTGATGCCAAAATAAACTAAATACAGCAAAAGATTTGAGTGCACAACGTTTGGTTTAGATTTGACAGCCATAATCAGCAATTGTGTACATTTGAGCTGAATGTGTCAAAATCTTAAAAATTAACAGGTGCCCAAGCAATTTCATGCTAGAATCATCATCCGGATGCCAAAATAAACTAAATACAGCAAAAGATTTGAGTGCACAACGTTTGGTTTAGGTTTGACAGCCATAATCACCTTTTTATTGCTTTAAATGCGTTTTTAGCGCATGATTGTACATTTGAGCTGAATGTGTCAAAATCTTAAAAATTAACAGGTGCCCAAGCAATTTCATGCTAGAATCATCATCCTGATGCCAAAATAAACTAAATACAGCAAAAGATTTGAGTGCACAACGTTTGGTTTAGATTTGACAGCCATAATCAGCAATTGTGTACATTTGAGCTGAATGTGTCAAAATCTTAAAAATTAACAGGTGCCCAAGCAATTTCATGCTAGAATCATCATCCGGATGCCAAAATAAACTAAATACAGCAAAAGATTTGAGTGCACAACGTTTGGTTTAGGTTTGACAGCCATAATCACCTTTTTATTGCTTTAAATGCGTTTTTAGCGCATGATTGTACATTTGAGCTGAATGTGTCAAAATCTTAAAAATTAACAGGTGCCCAAGCAATTTCATGCTAGAATCATCATCCGGATGCCAAAATAAACTAAATACAGCAAAAGATTTGAGTGCACAACGTTTGGTTTAGATTTGACAGCCATAATCAGCAATTGTGTACATTTGAGCTGAATGTGTCAAAATCTTAAAAATTAACAGGTGCCCAAGCAATTTCATGCTAGAATCATCATCCGGATGCCAAAATAAACTAAATACAGCAAAAGATTTGAGTGCACAACGTTTGGTTTAGGTTTGACAGCCATAATCACCTTTTTATTGCTTTAAATGCGTTTTTAGCGCATGATTGTACATTTGAGCTGAATGTGTCAAAATCTTAAAAATTAACAGGTGCCCAAGCAATTTCATGCTAGAATCATCATCCGGATGCCAAAATAAACTAAATACAGCAAAAGATTTGAGTGCACAACGTTTGGTTTAGATTTGACAGCCATAATCAGCAATTGTGTACATTTGAGCTGAATGTGTCAAAATCTTAAAAATTAACAGGTGCCCAAGCAATTTCATGCTAGAATCATCATCCGGATGCCAAAATAAACTAAATACAGCAAAAGATTTGAGTGCACAACGTTTGGTTTAGGTTTGACAGCCATAATCACCTTTTTATTGCTTTAAATGCGTTTTTAGCGCATGATTGTACATTTGAGCTGAATGTGTCAAAATCTTAAAAATTAACAGGTGCCCAAGCAATTTCATGCTAGAATCATCATCCGGATGCCAAAATAAACTAAATACAGCAAAAGATTTGAGTGCACAACGTTTGGTTTAGATTTGACAGCCATAATCAGCAATTGTGTACATTTGAGCTGAATGTGTCAAAATCTTAAAAATTAACAGGTGCCCAAGCAATTTCATGCTAGAATCATCATCCGGATGCCAAAATAAACCAAATACAGCAAAAGATTTGAGTGCACAACGTTTGGTTTAGGTTTGACAGCCATAATCACCTTTTTATTGCTTTAAATGCGTTTTTAGCGCATGATTGTACATTTGAGCTGAATGTGTCAAAATCTTAAAAATTAACAGGTGCCCAAGCAATTTCATGCTAGAATCATCATCCGGATGCCAAAATAAACTAAATACAGCAAAAGATTTGAGTGCACAACGTTTGGTTTAGATTTGACAGCCATAATCAGCAATTGTGTACATTTGAGCTGAATGTGTCAAAATCTTAAAAATTAACAGGTGCCCAAGCAATTTCATGCTAGAATCATCATCCGGATGCCAAAATAAACTAAATACAGCAAAAGATTTGAGTGCACAACGTTTGGTTTAGGTTTGACAGCCATAATCACCTTTTTATTGCTTTAAATGCGTTTTTAGCGCATGATTGTACATTTGAGCTGAATGTGTCAAAATCTTAAAAATTAACAGGTGCCCAAGCAATTTCATGCTAGAATCATCATCCGGATGCCAAAATAAACTAAATACAGCAAAAGATTTGAGTGCACAACGTTTGGTTTAGATTTGACAGCCATAATCAGCAATTGTGTACATTTGAGCTGAATGTGTCAAAATCTTAAAAATTAACAGGTGCCCAAGCAATTTCATGCTAGAATCATCATCCGGATGCCAAAATAAACTAAATACAGCAAAAGATTTGAGTGCACAACGTTTGGTTTAGGTTTGACAGCCATAATCACCTTTTTATTGCTTTAAATGCGTTTTTAGCGCATGATTGTACATTTGAGCTGAATGTGTCAAAATCTTAAAAATTAACAGGTGCCCAAGCAATTTCATGCTAGAATCATCATCCGGATGCCAAAATAAACTAAATACAGCAAAAGATTTGAGTGCACAACGTTTGGTTTAGGTTTGACAGCCATAATCACCTTTTTATTGCTTTAAATGCGTTTTTAGCGCATGATTGTACATTTGAGCTGAATGTGTCAAAATCTTAAAAATTAACAGGTGCCCAAGCAATTTCATGCTAGAATCATCATCCTGATGCCAAAATAAACTAAATACAGCAAAAGATTTGAGTGCACAACGTTTGGTTTAGATTTGACAGCCATAATCAGCAATTGTGTACATTTGAGCTGAATGTGTCAAAATCTTAAAAATTAACAGGTGCCCAAGCAATTTCATGCTAGAATCATTATCCGGATGCCAAAATAAACTAAATACAGCAAAAGATTTGAGTGCACAACGTTTGGTTTAGGTTTGACAGCCATAATCACCTTTTTATTGCTTTAAATGCGTTTTTAGCGCATGATTGTACATTTGAGCTGAATGTGTCAAAATCTTAAAAATTAACAGGTGCCCAAGCAATTTCATGCTAGAATCATCATCCTGATGCCAAAATAAACTAAATACAGCAAAAGATTTGAGTGCACAACGTTTGGTTTAGATTTGACAGCCATAATCAGCAATTGTGTACATTTGAGCTGAATGTGTCAAAATCTTAAAAATTAACAGGTGCCCAAGCAATTTCATGCTAGAATCATCATCCGGATGCCAAAATAAACTAAATACAGCAAAAGATTTGAGTGCACAACGTTTGGTTTAGGTTTGACAGCCATAATCACCTTTTTATTGCTTTAAATGCGTTTTTAGCGCATGATTGTACATTTGAGCTGAATGTGTCAAAATCTTAAAAATTAACAGGTGCCCAAGCAATTTCATGCTAGAATCATCATCCGGATGCCAAAATAAACTAAATACAGCAAAAGATTTGAGTGCACAACGTTTGGTTTAGGTTTGACAGCCATAATCACCTTTTTATTGCTTTAAATGCGTTTGTAGCGCATGATTGAACATTTGAGCTGAATGTGTCAAAATCTTAAAAATTAACAGGTGCCCAAGCAATTTCATGCTAGAATCATCATCCGGATGCCAAAATAAACTAAATACAGCAAAAGATTTGAGTGCACAACGTTTGGTTTAGGTTTGACAGCCATAATCACCTTTTTATTGCTTTAAATGCGTTTTTAGCGCATGATTGTACATTTGAGCTGAATGTGTCAAAATCTTAAAAATTAACAGGTGCCCAAGCAATTTCATGCTAGAATCATCATCCTGATGCCAAAATAAACTAAATACAGCAAAAGATTTGAGTGCACAACGTTTGGTTTAGATTTGACAGCCATAATCAGCAATTGTGTACATTTGAGCTGAATGTGTCAAAATCTTAAAAATTAACAGGTGCCCAAGCAATTTCATGCTAGAATCATCATCCGGATGCCAAAATAAACTAAATACAGCAAAAGATTTGAGTGCACAACGTTTGGTTTAGGTTTGACAGCCATAATCACCTTTTTATTGCTTTAAATGCGTTTTTAGCGCATGATTGTACATTTGAGCTGAATGTGTCAAAATCTTAAAAATTAACAGGTGCCCAAGCAATTTCATGCTAGAATCATCATCCTGATGCCAAAATAAACTAAATACAGCAAAAGATTTGAGTGCACAACGTTTGGTTTAGATTTGACAGCCATAATCAGCAATTGTGTACATTTGAGCTGAATGTGTCAAAATCTTAAAAATTAACAGGTGCCCAAGCAATTTCATGCTAGAATCATCATCCGGATGCCAAAATAAACTAAATACAGCAAAAGATTTGAGTGCACAACGTTTGGTTTAGGTTTGACAGCCATAATCACCTTTTTATTGCTTTAAATGCGTTTTTAGCGCATGATTGTACATTTGAGCTGAATGTGTCAAAATCTTAAAAATTAACAGGTGCCCAAGCAATTTCATGCTAGAATCATCATCCGGATGCCAAAATAAACTAAATACAGCAAAAGATTTGAGTGCACAACGTTTGGTTTAGATTTGACAGCCATAATCAGCAATTGTGTACATTTGAGCTGAATGTGTCAAAATCTTAAAAATTAACAGGTGCCCAAGCAATTTCATGCTAGAATCATCATCCGGATGCCAAAATAAACTAAATACAGCAAAAGATTTGAGTGCACAACGTTTGGTTTAGGTTTGACAGCCATAATCACCTTTTTATTGCTTTAAATGCGTTTTTAGCGCATGATTGTACATTTGAGCTGAATGTGTCAAAATCTTAAAAATTAACAGGTGCCCAAGCAATTTCATGCTAGAATCATCATCCGGATGCCAAAATAAACTAAATACAGCAAAAGATTTGAGTGCACAACGTTTGGTTTAGATTTGACAGCCATAATCAGCAATTGTGTACATTTGAGCTGAATGTGTCAAAATCTTAAAAATTAACAGGTGCCCAAGCAATTTCATGCTAGAATCATCATCCGGATGCCAAAATAAACTAAATACAGCAAAAGATTTGAGTGCACAACGTTTGGTTTAGGTTTGACAGCCATAATCACCTTTTTATTGCTTTAAATGCGTTTTTAGCGCATGATTGTACATTTGAGCTGAATGTGTCAAAATCTTAAAAATTAACAGGTGCCCAAGCAATTTCATGCTAGAATCATCATCCGGATGCCAAAATAAACTAAATACAGCAAAAGATTTGAGTGCACAACGTTTGGTTTAGATTTGACAGCCATAATCAGCAATTGTGTACATTTGAGCTGAATGTGTCAAAATCTTAAAAATTAACAGGTGCCCAAGCAATTTCATGCTAGAATCATCATCCGGATGCCAAAATAAACTAAATACAGCAAAAGATTTGAGTGCACAACGTTTGGTTTAGGTTTGACAGCCATAATCACCTTTTTATTGCTTTAAATGCGTTTTTAGCGCATGATTGTACATTTGAGCTGAATGTGTCAAAATCTTAAAAATTAACAGGTGCCCAAGCAATTTCATGCTAGAATCATCATCCGGATGCCAAAATAAACTAAATACAGCAAAAGATTTGAGTGCACAACGTTTGGTTTAGATTTGACAGCCATAATCAGCAATTGTGTACATTTGAGCTGAATGTGTCAAAATCTTAAAAATTAACAGGTGCCCAAGCAATTTCATGCTAGAATCATCATCCGGATGCCAAAATAAACCAAATACAGCAAAAGATTTGAGTGCACAACGTTTGGTTTAGGTTTGACAGCCATAATCACCTTTTTATGCTTTAAATGCGTTTTTAGCGCATGATTGTACATTTGAGCTGAATGTGTCAAAATCTTAAAAATTAACAGGTGCCCAAGCAATTTCATGCTAGAATCATCATCCGGATGCCAAAATAAACTAAATACAGCAAAAGATTTGAGTGCACAACGTTTGGTTTAGATTTGACAGCCATAATCAGCAATTGTGTACATTTGAGCTGAATGTGTCAAAATCTTAAAAATTAACAGGTGCCCAAGCAATTTCATGCTAGAATCATCATCCGGATGCCAAAATAAACTAAATACAGCAAAAGATTTGAGTGCACAACGTTTGGTTTAGGTTTGACAGCCATAATCACCTTTTTATTGCTTTAAATGCGTTTTTAGCGCATGATTGTACATTTGAGCTGAATGTGTCAAAATCTTAAAAATTAACAGGTGCCCAAGCAATTTCATGCTAGAATCATCATCCGGATGCCAAAATAAACTAAATACAGCAAAAGATTTGAGTGCACAACGTTTGGTTTAGATTTGACAGCCATAATCAGCAATTGTGTACATTTGAGCTGAATGTGTCAAAATCTTAAAAATTAACAGGTGCCCAAGCAATTTCATGCTAGAATCATCATCCGGATGCCAAAATAAACTAAATACAGCAAAAGATTTGAGTGCACAACGTTTGGTTTAGGTTTGACAGCCATAATCACCTTTTTATTGCTTTAAATGCGTTTTTAGCGCATGATTGTACATTTGAGCTGAATGTGTCAAAATCTTAAAAATTAACAGGTGCCCAAGCAATTTCATGCTAGAATCATCATCCGGATGCCAAAATAAACTAAATACAGCAAAAGATTTGAGTGCACAACGTTTGGTTTAGGTTTGACAGCCATAATCACCTTTTTATTGCTTTAAATGCGTTTGTAGCGCATGATTGAACATTTGAGCTGAATGTGTCAAAATCTTAAAAATTAACAGGTGCCCAAGCAATTTCATGCTAGAATCATCATCCGGATGCCAAAATAAACTAAATACAGCAAAAGATTTGAGTGCACAACGTTTGGTTTAGGTTTGACAGCCATAATCACCTTTTTATTGCTTTAAATGCGTTTTTAGCGCATGATTGTACATTTGAGCTGAATGTGTCAAAATCTTAAAAATTAACAGGTGCCCAAGCAATTTCATGCTAGAATCATCATCCTGATGCCAAAATAAACTAAATACAGCAAAAGATTTGAGTGCACAACGTTTGGTTTAGATTTGACAGCCATAATCAGCAATTGTGTACATTTGAGCTGAATGTGTCCAAATCTTAAAAATTAACAGGTGCCCAAGCAATTTCATGCTAGAATCATCATCCGGATGCCAAAATAAACTAAATACAGCAAAAGATTTGAGTGCACAACGTTTGGTTTAGGTTTGACAGCCATAATCACCTTTTTATTGCTTTAAATGCGTTTTTAGCGCATGATTGTACATTTGAGCTGAATGTGTCAAAATCTTAAAAATTAACAGGTGCCCAAGCAATTTCATGCTAGAATCATCATCCTGATGCCAAAATAAACTAAATACAGCAAAAGATTTGAGTGCACAACGTTTGGTTTAAATTTGACAGCCATAATCAGCAATTGTGTACATTTGAGCTGAATGTGTCAAAATCTTAAAAATTAACAGGTGCCCAAGCAATTTCATGCTAGAATCATCATCCGGATGCCAAAATAAACTAAATACAGCAAAAGATTTGAGTGCACAACGTTTGGTTTAGGTTTGACAGCCATAATCACCTTTTTATTGCTTTAAATGCGTTTTTAGCGCATGATTGTACATTTGAGCTGAATGTGTCAAAATCTTAAAAATTAACAGGTGCCCAAGCAATTTCATGCTAGAATCATCATCCGGATGCCAAAATAAACTAAATACAGCAAAAGATTTGAGTGCACAACGTTTGGTTTAGATTTGACAGCCATAATCAGCAATTGTGTACATTTGAGCTGAATGTGTCAAAATCTTAAAAATTAACAGGTGCCCAAGCAATTTCATGCTAGAATCATCATCCGGATGCCAAAATAAACTAAATACAGCAAAAGATTTGAGTGCACAACGTTTGGTTTAGGTTTGACAGCCATAATCACCTTTTTATTGCTTTAAATGCGTTTTTAGCGCATGATTGTACATTTGAGCTGAATGTGTCAAAATCTTAAAAATTAACAGGTGCCCAAGCAATTTCATGCTAGAATCATCATCCTGATGCCAAAATAAACTAAATACAGCAAAAGATTTGAGTGCACAACGTTTGGTTTAGATTTGACAGCCATAATCAGCAATTGTGTACATTTGAGCTGAATGTGTCAAAATCTTAAAAATTAACAGGTGCCCAAGCAATTTCATGCTAGAATCATCATCCGGATGCCAAAATAAACTAAATACAGCAAAAGATTTGAGTGCACAACGTTTGGTTTAGGTTTGACAGCCATAATCACCTTTTTATTGCTTTAAATGCGTTTTTAGCGCATGATTGTACATTTGAGCTGAATGTGTCAAAATCTTAAAAATTAACAGGTGCCCAAGCAATTTCATGCTAGAATCATCATCCTGATGCCAAAATAAACTAAATACAGCAAAAGATTTGAGTGCACAACGTTTGGTTTAGATTTGACAGCCATAATCAGCAATTGTGTACATTTGAGCTGAATGTGTCAAAATCTTAAAAATTAACAGGTGCCCAAGCAATTTCATGCTAGAATCATCATCCGGATGCCAAAATAAACTAAATACAGCAAAAGATTTGAGTGCACAACGTTTGGTTTAGGTTTGACAGCCATAATCACCTTTTTATTGCTTTAAATGCGTTTTTAGCGCATGATTGTACATTTGAGCTGAATGTGTCAAAATCTTAAAAATTAACAGGTGCCCAAGCAATTTCATGCTAGAATCATCATCCGGATGCCAAAATAAACTAAATACAGCAAAAGATTTGAGTGCACAACGTTTGGTTTAGATTTGACAGCCATAATCAGCAATTGTGTACATTTGAGCTGAATGTGTCAAAATCTTAAAAATTAACAGGTGCCCAAGCAATTTCATGCTAGAATCATCATCCGGATGCCAAAATAAACTAAATACAGCAAAAGATTTGAGTGCACAACGTTTGGTTTAGGTTTGACAGCCATAATCACCTTTTTATTGCTTTAAATGCGTTTTTAGCGCATGATTGTACATTTGAGATGAATGTGTCAAAATCTTAAAAATTAACAGGTGCCCAAGCAATTTCATGCTAGAATCATCATCCGGATGCCAAAATAAACTAAATACAGCAAAAGATTTGAGTGCACAACGTTTGGTTTAGATTTGACAGCCATAATCAGCAATTGTGTACATTTGAGCTGAATGTGTCAAAATCTTAAAAATTAACAGGTGCCCAAGCAATTTCATGCTAGAATCATCATCCGGATGCCAAAATAAACTAAATACAGCAAAAGATTTGAGTGCACAACGTTTGGTTTAGGTTTGACAGCCATAATCACCTTTTTATTGCTTTAAATGCGTTTTTAGCGCATGATTGTACATTTGTGCTGAATGTGTCAAAATCTTAAAAATTAACAGGTGCCCAAGCAATTTCATGCTAGAATCATCATCCGGATGCCAAAATAAACTAAATACAGCAAAAGATTTGAGTGCACAACGTTTGGTTTAGATTTGACAGCCATAATCAGCAATTGTGTACATTTGAGCTGAATGTGTCAAAATCTTAAAAATTAACAGGTGCCCAAGCAATTTCATGCTAGAATCATCATCCGGATGCCAAAATAAACTAAATACAGCAAAAGATTTGAGTGCACAACGTTTGGTTTAGGTTTGACAGCCATAATCACCTTTTTATTGCTTTAAATGCGTTTTTAGCGCATGATTGTACATTTGAGCTGAATGTGTCAAAATCTTAAAAATTAACAGGTGCCCAAGCAATTTCATGCTAGAATCATCATCCGGATGCCAAAATAAACAAAATACAGCAAAAGATTTGAGTGCACAACGTTTGGTTTAGGTTTGACAGCCATAATCACCTTTTTATTGCTTTAAATGCGTTTTTAGCGCATGATTGTACATTTGAGCTGAATGTGTCAAAATCTTAAAAATTAACAGGTGCCCAAGCAATTTCATGTTAGAATCATCATCCGGATGCCAAAATAAACTAAATACAGCAAAAGATTTGAGTGCACAACGTTTGGTTTAGATTTGACAGCCATAATCAGCAATTGTGTACATTTGAGCTGAATGTGTCAAAATCTTAAAAATTAACAGGTGCCCAAGCAATTTCATGCTAGAATCATCATCCGGATGCCAAAATAAACTAAATACAGCAAAAGATTTGAGTGCACAACGTTTGGTTTAGATTTGACAGCCATAATCAGCAATTGTGTACATTTGAGCTGAATGTGTCAAAATCTTAAAAATTAACAGGTGCCCAAGCAATTTCATGCCAGAATCATCATCCGGATGCCAAAATGAACTAAATACAGTAAAAGATTTGAGTGCACAACGTTTGGTTTAGATTTGACAGCCATAATCAGCAATTGTGTACATTTGAGCTGAATGTGTCAAAATCTTACAAATTAACAGGTGCCCAAGCAATTTCATGCTAGAATCATCATCCGGATGCCAAAATAAACTAAATACAGCAAAAGATTTGAGTGCACAACGTTTGGTTTAGGTTTGACAGCCATAATCACCTTTTTATTGCTTTAAATGCGTTTTTAGCGCATGATTGTACATTTGAGCTGAATGTGTCAAAATCTTAAAAATTAACAGGTGCCCAAGCAATTTCATGCTAGAATCATCATCCGGATGCCAAAATAAACTAAATACAGCAAAAGATTTGAGTGCACAACGTTTGGTTTAGATTTGACAGCCATAATCAGCAATTGTGTACATTTGAGCTGAATGTGTCAAAATCTTAAAAATTAACAGGTGCCCAAGCAATTTCATGCTAGAATCATCATCCGGATGCCAAAATAAACTAAATACAGCAAAAGATTTGAGTGCACAACGTTTGGTTTAGGTTTGACAGCCATAATCACCTTTTTATTGCTTTAAATGCGTTTTTAGCGCATGATTGTACATTTGAGCTGAATGTGTCAAAATCTTAAAAATTAACAGGTGCCCAAGCAATTTCATGCTAGAATCATCATCCGGATGCCAAAATAAACTAAATACAGCAAAAGATTTGAGTGCACAACGTTTGGTTTAGGTTTGACAGCCATAATCACCTTTTTATTGCTTTAAATGCGTTTTTAGCGCATGATTGTACATTTGAGCTGAATGTGTCAAAATCTTAAAAATTAACAGGTGCCCAAGCAATTTCATGTTAGAATCATCATCCGGATGCCAAAATAAACTAAATACAGCAAAAGATTTGAGTGCACAACGTTTGGTTTAGATTTGACAGCCATAATCAGCAATTGTGTACATTTGAGCTGAATGTGTCAAAATCTTAAAAATTAACAGGTGCCCAAGCAATTTCATGCTAGAATCATCATCCGGATGCCAAAATAAACTAAATACAGCAAAAGATTTGAGTGCACAACGTTTGGTTTAGGTTTGACAGCCATAATCACCTTTTTATTGCTTTAAATGCGTTTTTAGCGCATGATTGTACATTTGAGCTGAATGTGTCAAAATCTTAAAAATTAACAGGTGCCCAAGCAATTTCATGCTAGAATCATCATCCGGATGCCAAAATAAACTAAATACAGCAAAAGATTTGAGTGCACAACGTTTGGTTTAGATTTGACAGCCATAATCAGCAATTGTGTACATTTGAGCTGAATGTGTCAAAATCTTAAAAATTAACAGGTGCCCAAGCAATTTCATGCTAGAATCATCATCCGGATGCCAAAATAAACTAAATACAGCAAAAGATTTGAGTGCACAACGTTTGGTTTAGATTTGACAGCCATAATCAGCAATTGTGTACATTTGAGCTGAATGTGTCAAAATCTTAAAAATTAACAGGTGCCCAAGCAATTTCATGCCAGAATCATCATCCGGATGCCAAAATGAACTAAATACAGTAAAAGATTTGAGTGCACAACGTTTGGTTTAGATTTGACAGCCATAATCAGCAATTGTGTACATTTGAGCTGAATGTGTCAAAATCTTACAAATTAACAGGTGCCCAAGCAATTTCATGCTAGAATCATCATCCGGATGCCAAAATAAACTAAATACAGCAAAAGATTTGAGTGCACAACGTTTGGTTTAGATTTGACAGCCATAATCAGCAATTGTGTACATTTGAGCTGAATGTGTCAAAATCTTAAAAATTAACAGGTGCCCAAGCAATTTCATGCTAGAATCATCATCCGGATGCCAAAATAAACTAAATACAGCAAAAGATTTGAGTGCACAACGTTTGGTTTAGGTTTGACAGCCATAATCACCTTTTTATTGCTTTAAATGCGTTTTTAGCGCATGATTGTACATTTGAGCTGAATGTGTCAAAATCTTAAAAATTAACAGGTGCCCAAGCAATTTCATGCTAGAATCATCATCCGGATGCCAAAATAAACTAAATACAGCAAAAGATTTGAGTGCACAACGTTTGGTTTAGATTTGACAGCCATAATCAGCAATTGTGTACATTTGAGCTGAATGTGTCAAAATCTTAAAAATTAACAGGTGCCCAAGCAATTTCATGCTAGAATCATCATCCGGATGCCAAAATAAACTAAATACAGCAAAAGATTTGAGTGCACAACGTTTGGTTTAGGTTTGACAGCCATAATCACCTTTTTATTGCTTTAAATGCGTTTTTAGCGCATGATTGTACATTTGAGCTGAATGTGTCAAAATCTTAAAAATTAACAGGTGCCCAAGCAATTTCATGCTAGAATCATCATCCTGATGCCAAAATAAACTAAATACAGCAAAAGATTTGAGTGCACAACGTTTGGTTTAGATTTGACAGCCATAATCAGCAATTGTGTACATTTGAGCTGAATGTGTCAAAATCTTAAAAATTAACAGGTGCCCAAGCAATTTCATGCTAGAATCATCATCCGGATGCCAAAATAAACTAAATACAGCAAAAGATTTGAGTGCACAACGTTTGGTTTAGGTTTGACAGCCATAATCACCTTTTTATTGCTTTAAATGCGTTTTTAGCGCATGATTGTACATTTGAGCTGAATGTGTCAAAATCTTAAAAATTAACAGGTGCCCAAGCAATTTCATGCTAGAATCATCATCCTGATGCCAAAATAAACTAAATACAGCAAAAGATTTGAGTGCACAACGTTTGGTTTAGATTTGACAGCCATAATCAGCAATTGTGTACATTTGAGCTGAATGTGTCAAAATCTTAAAAATTAACAGGTGCCCAAGCAATTTCATGCTAGAATCATCATCCGGATGCCAAAATAAACTAAATACAGCAAAAGATTTGAGTGCACAACGTTTGGTTTAGATTTGACAGCCATAATCAGCAATTGTGTACATTTGAGCTGAATGTGTCAAAATCTTAAAAATTAACAGGTGCCCAAGCAATTTCATGCTAGAATCATCATCCGGATGCCAAAATAAACTAAATACAGCAAAAGATTTGAGTGCACAACGTTTGGTTTAGGTTTGACAGCCATAATCACCTTTTTATTGCTTTAAATGCGTTTTTAGCGCATGATTGTACATTTGTGCTGAATGTGTCAAAATCTTAAAAATTAACAGGTGCCCAAGCAATTTCATGCTAGAATCATCATCCGGATGCCAAAATAAACTAAATACAGCAAAAGATTTGAGTGCACAACGTTTGGTTTAGATTTGACAGCCATAATCAGCAATTGTGTACATTTGAGCTGAATGTGTCAAAATCTTAAAAATTAACAGGTGCCCAAGCAATTTCATGCTAGAATCATCATCCGGATGCCAAAATAAACTAAATACAGCAAAAGATTTGAGTGCACAACGTTTGGTTTAGGTTTGACAGCCATAATCACCTTTTTATTGCTTTAAATGCGTTTTTAGCGCATGATTGTACATTTGAGCTGAATGTGTCAAAATCTTAAAAATTAACAGGTGCCCAAGCAATTTCATGCTAGAATCATCATCCGGATGCCAAAATAAACAAAATACAGCAAAAGATTTGAGTGCACAACGTTTGGTTTAGGTTTGACAGCCATAATCACCTTTTTATTGCTTTAAATGCGTTTTTAGCGCATGATTGTACATTTGAGCTGAATGTGTCAAAATCTTAAAAATTAACAGGTGCCCAAGCAATTTCATGTTAGAATCATCATCCGGATGCCAAAATAAACTAAATACAGCAAAAGATTTGAGTGCACAACGTTTGGTTTAGATTTGACAGCCATAATCAGCAATTGTGTACATTTGAGCTGAATGTGTCAAAATCTTAAAAATTAACAGGTGCCCAAGCAATTTCATGCTAGAATCATCATCCGGATGCCAAAATAAACTAAATACAGCAAAAGATTTGAGTGCACAACGTTTGGTTTAGATTTGACAGCCATAATCAGCAATTGTGTACATTTGAGCTGAATGTGTCAAAATCTTAAAAATTAACAGGTGCCCAAGCAATTTCATGCCAGAATCATCATCCGGATGCCAAAATGAACTAAATACAGTAAAAGATTTGAGTGCACAACGTTTGGTTTAGATTTGACAGCCATAATCAGCAATTGTGTACATTTGAGCTGAATGTGTCAAAATCTTACAAATTAACAGGTGCCCAAGCAATTTCATGCTAGAATCATCATCCGGATGCCAAAATAAACTAAATACAGCAAAAGATTTGAGTGCACAACGTTTGGTTTAGATTTGACAGCCATAATCAGCAATTGTGTACATTTGAGCTGAATGTGTCAAAATCTTAAAAATTAACAGGTGCCCAAGCAATTTCATGCTAGAATCATCATCCGGATGCCAAAATAAACTAAATACAGCAAAAGATTTGAGTGCACAACGTTTGGTTTAGGTTTGACAGCCATAATCACCTTTTTATTGCTTTAAATGCGTTTTTAGCGCATGATTGTACATTTGAGATGAATGTGTCAAAATCTTAAAAATTAACAGGTGCCCAAGCAATTTCATGCTAGAATCATCATCCGGATGCCAAAATAAACTAAATACAGCAAAAGATTTGAGTGCACAACGTTTGGTTTAGATTTGACAGCCATAATCAGCAATTGTGTACATTTGAGCTGAATGTGTCAAAATCTTAAAAATTAACAGGTGCCCAAGCAATTTCATGCTAGAATCATCATCCGGATGCCAAAATAAACTAAATACAGCAAAAGATTTGAGTGCACAACGTTTGGTTTAGGTTTGACAGCCATAATCACCTTTTTATTGCTTTAAATGCGTTTTTAGCGCATGATTGTACATTTGTGCTGAATGTGTCAAAATCTTAAAAATTAACAGGTGCCCAAGCAATTTCATGCTAGAATCATCATCCGGATGCCAAAATAAACTAAATACAGCAAAAGATTTGAGTGCACAACGTTTGGTTTAGATTTGACAGCCATAATCAGCAATTGTGTACATTTGAGCTGAATGTGTCAAAATCTTAAAAATTAACAGGTGCCCAAGCAATTTCATGCTAGAATCATCATCCGGATGCCAAAATAAACTAAATACAGCAAAAGATTTGAGTGCACAACGTTTGGTTTAGGTTTGACAGCCATAATCACCTTTTTATTGCTTTAAATGCGTTTTTAGCGCATGATTGTACATTTGAGCTGAATGTGTCAAAATCTTAAAAATTAACAGGTGCCCAAGCAATTTCATGCTAGAATCATCATCCGGATGCCAAAATAAACAAAATACAGCAAAAGATTTGAGTGCACAACGTTTGGTTTAGGTTTGACAGCCATAATCACCTTTTTATTGCTTTAAATGCGTTTTTAGCGCATGATTGTACATTTGAGCTGAATGTGTCAAAATCTTAAAAATTAACAGGTGCCCAAGCAATTTCATGTTAGAATCATCATCCGGATGCCAAAATAAACTAAATACAGCAAAAGATTTGAGTGCACAACGTTTGGTTTAGATTTGACAGCCATAATCAGCAATTGTGTACATTTGAGCTGAATGTGTCAAAATCTTAAAAATTAACAGGTGCCCAAGCAATTTCATGCTAGAATCATCATCCGGATGCCAAAATAAACTAAATACAGCAAAAGATTTGAGTGCACAACGTTTGGTTTAGATTTGACAGCCATAATCAGCAATTGTGTACATTTGAGCTGAATGTGTCAAAATCTTAAAAATTAACAGGTGCCCAAGCAATTTCATGCCAGAATCATCATCCGGATGCCAAAATGAACTAAATACAGTAAAAGATTTGAGTGCACAACGTTTGGTTTAGATTTGACAGCCATAATCAGCAATTGTGTACATTTGAGCTGAATGTGTCAAAATCTTAAAAATTAACAGGTGCCCAAGCAATTTCATGCCAGAATCATCATCCGGATGCCAAAATGAACTAAATACAGTAAAAGATTTGAGTGCACAACGTTTGGTTTAGATTTGACAGCCATAATCAGCAATTGTGTACATTTGAGCTGAATGTGTCAAAATCTTACAAATTAACAGGTGCCCAAGCAATTTCATGCTAGAATCATCATCCGGATGCCAAAATAAACTAAATACAGCAAAAGATTTGAGTGCACAACGTTTGGTTTAGATTTGACAGCCATAATCAGCAATTGTGTACATTTGAGCTGAATGTGTCAAAATCTTAAAAATTAACAGGTGCCCAAGCAATTTCATGCCAGAATCATCATCCGGATGCCAAAATGAACTAAATACAGTAAAAGATTTGAGTGCACAACGTTTGGTTTAGATTTGACAGCCATAATCAGCAATTGTGTACATTTGAGCTGAATGTGTCAAAATCTTACAAATTAACAGGTGCCCAAGCAATTTCATGCTAGAATCATCATCCGGATGCCAAAATAAACTAAATACAGCAAAAGATTTGAGTGCACAACGTTTGGTTTAGATTTGACAGCCATAATCAGCAATTGTGTACATTTGAGCTGAATGTGTCAAAATCTTAAAAATTAACAGGTGCCCAAGCAATTTCATGCTAGAATCATCATCCGGATGCCAAAATAAACTAAATACAGCAAAAGATTTGAGTGCACAACGTTTGGTTTAGGTTTGACAGCCATAATCACCTTTTTATTGCTTTAAATGCGTTTTTAGCGCATGATTGTACATTTGAGCTGAATGTGTCAAAATCTTACAAATTAACAGGTGCCCAAGCAATTTCATGCTAGAATCATCATCCGGATGCCAAAATAAACTAAATACAGCAAAAGATTTGAGTGCACAACGTTTGGTTTAGATTTGACAGCCATAATCAGCAATTGTGTACATTTGAGCTGAATGTGTCAAAATCTTAAAAATTAACAGGTGCCCAAGCAATTTCATGCTAGAATCATCATCCGGATGCCAAAATAAACTAAATACAGCAAAAGATTTGAGTGCACAACGTTTGGTTTAGGTTTGACAGCCATAATCACCTTTTTATTGCTTTAAATGCGTTTTTAGCGCATGATTGTACATTTGAGCTGAATGTGTCAAAATCTTAAAAATTAACAGGTGCCCAAGCAATTTCATGCTAGAATCATCATCCGGATGCCAAAATAAACTAAATACAGCAAAAGATTTGAGTGCACAACGTTTGGTTTAGATTTGACAGCCATAATCAGCAATTGTGTACATTTGAGCTGAATGTGTCAAAATCTTAAAAATTAACAGGTGCCCAAGCAATTTCATGCTAGAATCATCATCCGGATGCCAAAATAAACTAAATACAGCAAAAGATTTGAGTGCACAACGTTTGGTTTAGGTTTGACAGCCATAATCACCTTTTTATTGCTTTAAATGCGTTTTTAGCGCATGATTGTACATTTGAGCTGAATGTGTCAAAATCTTAAAAATTAACAGGTGCCCAAGCAATTTCATGCTAGAATCATCATCCGGATGCCAAAATAAACTAAATACAGCAAAAGATTTGAGTGCACAACGTTTGGTTTAGATTTGACAGCCATAATCAGCAATTGTGTACATTTGAGCTGAATGTGTCAAAATCTTAAAAATTAACAGGTGCCCAAGCAATTTCATGCTAGAATCATCATCCGGATGCCAAAATAAACTAAATACAGCAAAAGATTTGAGTGCACAACGTTTGGTTTAGGTTTGACAGCCATAATCACCTTTTTATTGCTATAAATGCGTTTTTAGCGCATGATTGTACATTTGAGCTGAATGTGTCAAAATCTTAAAAATTAACAGGTGCCCAAGCAATTTCATGCTAGAATCATCATCCGGATGCCAAAATAAACTAAATACAGCAAAAGATTTGAGTGCACAACGTTTGGTTTAGATTTGACAGCCATAATCAGCAATTGTGTACATTTGAGCTGAATGTGTCAAAATCTTAAAAATTAACAGGTGCCCAAGCAATTTCATGCTAGAATCATCATCTGGATGCCAAAATAAACTAAATACAGCAAAAGATTTGAGTGCACAACGTTTGGTTTAGGTTTGACAGCCATAATCACCTTTTTATTGCTTTAAATGCGTTTTTAGCGCATGATTGTACATTTGAGCTGAATGTGTCAAAATCTTAAAAATTAACAGGTGCCCAAGCAATTTCATGCTAGAATCATCATCCGGATGCCAAAATAAACTAAATACAGCAAAAGATTTGAGTGCACAACGTTTGGTTTAGATTTGACAGCCATAATCAGCAATTGTGTACATTTGAGCTGAATGTGTCAAAATCTTAAAAATTAACAGGTGCCCAAGCAATTTCATGCTAGAATCATCATCCGGATGCCAAAATAAACTAAATACAGCAAAAGATTTGAGTGCACAACGTTTGGTTTAGGTTTGACAGCCATAATCACCTTTTTATTGCTTTAAATGCGTTTTTAGCGCATGATTGTACATTTGAGCTGAATGTGTCAAAATCTTAAAAATTAACAGGTGCCCAAGCAATTTCATGCTAGAATCATCATCCGGATGCCAAAATAAACAAAATACAGCAAAAGATTTGAGTGCACAACGTTTGGTTTAGGTTTGACAGCCATAATCACCTTTTTATTGCTTTAAATGCGTTTTTAGCGCATGATTGTACATTTGAGCTGAATGTGTCAAAATCTTAAAAATTAACAGGTGCCCAAGCAATTTCATGTTAGAATCATCATCCGGATGCCAAAATAAACTAAATACAGCAAAAGATTTGAGTGCACAACGTTTGGTTTAGATTTGACAGCCATAATCAGCAATTGTGTACATTTGAGCTGAATGTGTCAAAATCTTAAAAATTAACAGGTGCCCAAGCAATTTCATGCTAGAATCATCATCCGGATGCCAAAATAAACTAAATACAGCAAAAGATTTGAGTGCACAACGTTTGGTTTAGGTTTGACAGCCATAATCACCTTTTTATTGCTTTAAATGCGTTTTTAGCGCATGATTGTACATTTGAGCTGAATGTGTCAAAATCTTAAAAATTAACAGGTGCCCAAGCAATTTCATGCTAGAATCATCATCCGGATGCCAAAATAAACTAAATACAGCAAAAGATTTGAGTGCACAACGTTTGGTTTAGATTTGACAGCCATAATCAGCAATTGTGTACATTTGAGCTGAATGTGTCAAAATCTTAAAAATTAACAGGTGCCCAAGCAATTTCATGCTAGAATCATCATCCGGATGCCAAAATAAACTAAATACAGCAAAAGATTTGAGTGCACAACGTTTGGTTTAGGTTTGACAGCCATAATCACCTTTTTATTGCTTTAAATGCGTTTTTAGCGCATGATTGTACATTTGAGCTGAATGTGTCAAAATCTTAAAAATTAACAGGTGCCCAAGCAATTTCATGCTAGAATCATCATCCGGATGCCAAAATAAACTAAATACAGCAAAAGATTTGAGTGCACAACGTTTGGTTTAGATTTGACAGCCATAATCAGCAATTGTGTACATTTGAGCTGAATGTGTCAAAATCTTAAAAATTAACAGGTGCCCAAGCAATTTCATGCTAGAATCATCATCCGGATGCCAAAATAAACTAAATACAGCAAAAGATTTGAGTGCACAACGTTTGGTTTAGGTTTGACAGCCATAATCACCTTTTTATTGCTTTAAATGCGTTTTTAGCGCATGATTGTACATTTGAGCTGAATGTGTCAAAATCTTAAAAATTAACAGGTGCCCAAGCAATTTCATGCTAGAATCATCATCCGGATGCCAAAATAAACTAAATACAGCAAAAGATTTGAGTGCACAACGTTTGGTTTAGATTTGACAGCCATAATCAGCAATTGTGTACATTTGAGCTGAATGTGTCAAAATCTTAAAAATTAACAGGTGCCCAAGCAATTTCATGCTAGAATCATCATCCGGATGCCAAAATAAACTAAATACAGCAAAAGATTTGAGTGCACAACGTTTGGTTTAGGTTTGACAGCCATAATCACCTTTTTATTGCTTTAAATGCGTTTTTAGCGCATGATTGTACATTTGAGCTGAATGTGTCAAAATCTTAAAAATTAACAGGTGCCCAAGCAATTTCATGCTAGAATCATCATCCGGATGCCAAAATAAACTAAATACAGCAAAAGATTTGAGTGCACAACGTTTGGTTTAGATTTGACAGCCATAATCAGCAATTGTGTACATTTGAGCTGAATGTGTCAAAATCTTAAAAATTAACAGGTGCCCAAGCAATTTCATGCTAGAATCATCATCCGGATGCCAAAATAAACTAAATACAGCAAAAGATTTGAGTGCACAACGTTTGGTTTAGGTTTGACAGCCATAATCACCTTTTTATTGCTTTAAATGCGTTTTTAGCGCATGATTGTACATTTGAGCTGAATGTGTCAAAATCTTAAAAATTAACAGGTGCCCAAGCAATTTCATGCTAGAATCATCATCCGGATGCCAAAATAAACTAAATACAGCAAAAGATTTGAGTGCACAACGTTTGGTTTAGATTTGACAGCCATAATCAGCAATTGTGTACATTTGAGCTGAATGTGTCAAAATCTTAAAAATTAACAGGTGCCCAAGCAATTTCATGCTAGAATCATCATCCGGATGCCAAAATAAACTAAATACAGCAAAAGATTTGAGTGCACAACGTTTGGTTTAGGTTTGACAGCCATAATCACCTTTTTATTGCTTTAAATGCGTTTTTAGCGCATGATTGTACATTTGAGCTGAATGTGTCAAAATCTTAAAAATTAACAGGTGCCCAAGCAATTTCATGCTAGAATCATCATCCGGATGCCAAAATAAACTAAATACAGCAAAAGATTTGAGTGCACAACGTTTGGTTTAGATTTGACAGCCATAATCAGCAATTGTGTACATTTGAGCTGAATGTGTCAAAATCTTAAAAATTAACAGGTGCCCAAGCAATTTCATGCTAGAATCATCATCCGGATGCCAAAATAAACTAAATACAGCAAAAGATTTGAGTGCACAACGTTTGGTTTAGGTTTGACAGCCATAATCACCTTTTTATTGCTTTAAATGCGTTTTTAGCGCATGATTGTACATTTGAGCTGAATGTGTCAAAATCTTAAAAATTAACAGGTGCCCAAGCAATTTCATGTTAGAATCATCATCCGGATGCCAAAATAAACTAAATACAGCAAAAGATTTGAGTGCACAACGTTTGGTTTAGATTTGACAGCCATAATCAGCAATTGTGTACATTTGAGCTGAATGTGTCAAAATCTTAAAAATTAACAGGTGCCCAAGCAATTTCATGCTAGAATCATCATCCGGATGCCAAAATAAACTAAATACAGCAAAAGATTTGAGTGCACAACGTTTGGTTTAGATTTGACAGCCATAATCAGCAATTGTGTACATTTGAGCTGAATGTGTCAAAATCTTAAAAATTAACAGGTGCCCAAGCAATTTCATGCTAGAATCATCATCCGGATGCCAAAATAAACTAAATACAGCAAAAGATTTGAGTGCACAACGTTTGGTTTAGGTTTGACAGCCATAATCACCTTTTTATTGCTTTAAATGCGTTTTTAGCGCATGATTGTACATTTGAGCTGAATGTGTCAAAATCTTAAAAATTAACAGGTGCCCAAGCAATTTCATGCTAGAATCATCATCCGGATGCCAAAATAAACTAAATACAGCAAAAGATTTGAGTGCACAACGTTTGGTTTAGATTTGACAGCCATAATCAGCAATTGTGTACATTTGAGCTGAATGTGTCAAAATCTTAAAAATTAACAGGTGCCCAAGCAATTTCATGCTAGAATCATCATCCGGATGCCAAAATAAACTAAATACAGCAAAAGATTTGAGTGCACAACGTTTGGTTTAGGTTTGACAGCCATAATCACCTTTTTATTGCTTTAAATGCGTTTTTAGCGCATGATTGTACATTTGAGCTGAATGTGTCAAAATCTTAAAAATTAACAGGTGCCCAAGCAATTTCATGTTAGAATCATCATCCGGATGCCAAAATAAACTAAATACAGCAAAAGATTTGAGTGCACAACGTTTGGTTTAGATTTGACAGCCATAATCAGCAATTGTGTACATTTGAGCTGAATGTGTCAAAATCTTAAAAATTAACAGGTGCCCAAGCAATTTCATGCTAGAATCATCATCCGGATGCCAAAATAAACTAAATACAGCAAAAGATTTGAGTGCACAACGTTTGGTTTAGGTTTGACAGCCATAATCACCTTTTTATTGCTTTAAATGCGTTTTTAGCGCATGATTGTACATTTGAGCTGAATGTGTCAAAATCTTAAAAATTAACAGGTGCCCAAGCAATTTCATGTTAGAATCATCATCCGGATGCCAAAATAAACTAAATACAGCAAAAGATTTGAGTGCACAACGTTTGGTTTAGATTTGACAGCCATAATCAGCAATTGTGTACATTTGAGCTGAATGTGTCAAAATCTTAAAAATTAACAGGTGCCCAAGCAATTTCATGCTAGAATCATCATCCGGATGCCAAAATAAACTAAATACAGCAAAAGATTTGAGTGCACAACGTTTGGTTTAGGTTTGACAGCCATAATCACCTTTTTATTGCTTTAAATGCGTTTTTAGCGCATGATTGTACATTTGAGCTGAATGTGTCAAAATCTTAAAAATTAACAGGTGCCCAAGCAATTTCATGCTAGAATCATCATCCGGATGCCAAAATAAACTAAATACAGCAAAAGATTTGAGTGCACAACGTTTGGTTTAGATTTGACAGCCATAATCAGCAATTGTGTACATTTGAGCTGAATGTGTCAAAATCTTAAAAATTAACAGGTGCCCAAGCAATTTCATGCTAGAATCATCATCCGGATGCCAAAATAAACTAAATACAGCAAAAGATTTGAGTGCACAACGTTTGGTTTAGGTTTGACAGCCATAATCACCTTTTTATTGCTTTAAATGCGTTTTTAGCGCATGATTGTACATTTGAGCTGAATGTGTCAAAATCTTAAAAATTAACAGGTGCCCAAGCAATTTCATGCTAGAATCATCATCCGGATGCCAAAATAAACTAAATACAGCAAAAGATTTGAGTGCACAACGTTTGGTTTAGATTTGACAGCCATAATCAGCAATTGTGTACATTTGAGCTGAATGTGTCAAAATCTTAAAAATTAACAGGTGCCCAAGCAATTTCATGCTAGAATCATCATCCGGATGCCAAAATAAACTAAATACAGCAAAAGATTTGAGTGCACAACGTTTGGTTTAGGTTTGACAGCCATAATCACCTTTTTATTGCTTTAAATGCGTTTTTAGCGCATGATTGTACATTTGAGCTGAATGTGTCAAAATCTTAAAAATTAACAGGTGCCCAAGCAATTTCATGCTAGAATCATCATCCGGATGCCAAAATAAACTAAATACAGCAAAAGATTTGAGTGCACAACGTTTGGTTTAGATTTGACAGCCATAATCAGCAATTGTGTACATTTGAGCTGAATGTGTCAAAATCTTAAAAATTAACAGGTGCCCAAGCAATTTCATGCTAGAATCATCATCCGGATGCCAAAATAAACTAAATACAGCAAAAGATTTGAGTGCACAACGTTTGGTTTAGGTTTGACAGCCATAATCACCTTTTTATTGCTTTAAATGCGTTTTTAGCGCATGATTGTACATTTGAGCTGAATGTGTCAAAATCTTAAAAATTAACAGGTGCCCAAGCAATTTCATGCTAGAATCATCATCCGGATGCCAAAATAAACTAAATACAGCAAAAGATTTGAGTGCACAACGTTTGGTTTAGATTTGACAGCCATAATCAGCAATTGTGTACATTTGAGCTGAATGTGTCAAAATCTTAAAAATTAACAGGTGCCCAAGCAATTTCATGCTAGAATCATCATCCGGATGCCAACATAAACTAAATACAGCAAAAGATATGAGTGCACAACGTTTGGTTTAGGTTTGACAGCCATAATCACCTTTTTATTGCTTTAAATGCGTTTTTAGCGCATGATTGTACATTTGCGCTGAATGTGTCAAAATCTTAAAAATTAACAGGTGCCCAAGCAATTTCATGCTAGAATCATCATCCGGATGCCAAAATAAACTAAATACAGCAAAAGATTTGAGTGCACAACGTTTGGTTTAGATTTGACAGCCATAATCAGCAATTGTGTACATTTGAGCTGAATGTGTCAAAATCTTAAAAATTAACAGGTGCCCAAGCAATTTCATGCTAGAATCATCATCTGGATGCCAAAATAAACTAAATACAGCAAAAGATTTGAGTGCACAACGTTTGGTTTAGGTTTGACAGCCATAATCACCTTTTTATTGCTTTAAATGCGTTTTTAGCGCATGATTGTACATTTGAGCTGAATGTGTCAAAATCTTAAAAATTAACAGGTGCCCAAGCAATTTCAGGCTAGAATCATCATCCGGATGCCAAAATAAACTAAATACAGCAAAAGATTTGAGTGCACAACGTTTGGTTTAGATTTGACAGCCATAATCAGCAATTGTGTACATTTGAGCTGAATGTGTCAAAATCTTAAAAATTAACAGGTGCCCAAGCAATTTCATGCTAGAATCATCATCCGGATGCCAAAATAAACTAAATACAGCAAAAGATTTGAGTGCACAACGTTTGGTTTAGGTTTGACAGCCATAATAACCTTTTTATTGCTTTAAATGCGTTTTTAGCGCATGATTGTACATTTGAGCTGAATGTGTCAAAATCTTAAAAATTAACAGGTGCCCAAGCAATTTCATGCTAGAATCATCATCCGGATGCCAAAATAAACAAAATACAGCAAAAGATTTGAGTGCACAACGTTTGGTTTAGGTTTGACAGCCATAATCACCTTTTTATTGCTTTAAATGCGTTTTTAGCGCATGATTGTACATTTGAGCTGAATGTGTCAAAATCTTAAAAATTAACAGGTGCCCAAGCAATTTCATGTTAGAATCATCATCCGGATGCCAAAATAAACTAAATACAGCAAAAGATTTGAGTGCACAACGTTTGGTTTAGATTTGACAGCCATAATCAGCAATTGTGTACATTTGAGCTGAATGTGTCAAAATCTTAAAAATTAACAGGTGCCCAAGCAATTTCATGCTAGAATCATCATCCGGATGCCAAAATAAACTAAATACAGCAAAAGATTTGAGTGCACAACGTTTGGTTTAGGTTTGACAGCCATAATCACCTTTTTATTGCTTTAAATGCGTTTTTAGCGCATGATTGTACATTTGAGCTGAATGTGTCAAAATCTTAAAAATTAACAGGTGCCCAAGCAATTTCATGCTAGAATCATCATCCGGATGCCAAAATAAACTAAATACAGCAAAAGATTTGAGTGCACAACGTTTGGTTTAGATTTGACAGCCATAATCAGCAATTGTGTACATTTGAGCTGAATGTGTCAAAATCTTAAAAATTAACAGGTGCCCAAGCAATTTCATGCTAGAATCATCATCCGGATGCCAAAATAAACTAAATACAGCAAAAGATTTGAGTGCACAACGTTTGGTTTAGGTTTGACAGCCATAATCACCTTTTTATTGCTTTAAATGCGTTTTTAGCGCATGATTGTACATTTGAGCTGAATGTGTCAAAATCTTAAAAATTAACAGGTGCCCAAGCAATTTCATGCTAGAATCATCATCCGGATGCCAAAATAAACTAAATACAGCAAAAGATTTGAGTGCACAACGTTTGGTTTAGATTTGACAGCCATAATCAGCAATTGTGTACATTTGAGCTGAATGTGTCAAAATCTTAAAAATTAACAGGTGCCCAAGCAATTTCATGCTAGAATCATCATCCGGATGCCAAAATAAACTAAATACAGCAAAAGATTTGAGTGCACAACGTTTGGTTTAGGTTTGACAGCCATAATCACCTTTTTATTGCTTTAAATGCGTTTTTAGCGCATGATTGTACATTTGAGCTGAATGTGTCAAAATCTTACAAATTAACAGGTGCCCAAGCAATTTCATGCTAGAATCATCATCCGGATGCCAAAATAAACTAAATACAGCAAAAGATTTGAGTGCACAACGTTTGGTTTAGATTTGACAGCCATAATCAGCAATTGTGTACATTTGAGCTGAATGTGTCAAAATCTTAAAAATTAACAGGTGCCCAAGCAATTTCATGCTAGAATCATCATCCGGATGCCAAAATAAACTAAATACAGCAAAAGATTTGAGTGCACAACGTTTGGTTTAGGTTTGACAGCCATAATCACCTTTTTATTGCTTTAAATGCGTTTTTAGCGCATGATTGTACATTTGAGCTGAATGTGTCAAAATCTTAAAAATTAACAGGTGCCCAAGCAATTTCATGCTAGAATCATCATCCGGATGCCAAAATAAACTAAATACAGCAAAAGATTTGAGTGCACAACGTTTGGTTTAGATTTGACAGCCATAATCAGCAATTGTGTGTCACGGCGGGGAGAGGTAGGACCCAGACGCAGGATAAGGTAAGCCACCAAGGCAGCAGGTTTATTTCCGGCCAACCAGCGTCTCCTCTCAAGCTGAGAGGAGACCGGGGAAGCAAAAAGGTGGAGAACAAAAAACGCTCCACTGGGGAGGAAAAAACAGGCAAAAGGTATAGGGGACAAGAAAAGGCGCTCCGCTAGGGAGGAAAAAGGCTCAAGGCAAAAAGGGGTAACTCAAGGCGCTCCGCTGGGGAGGACAAGGCACAAAAACAAGACAAGGCACAAAAACAAGGCAAGACAAGACAATAAGGTACCGGGAACAAGGACTCGAGGACTGTGGGACGCTTCCATGCACTGACTGTGTGTGACACTTCGGCAACGGAGGGGAGAATGCAGGTGGCTTTTATTGTGGCTTGATTGGTGGCAGGTGGTGGTAATCATGGGCGGGGACCGGTAATTAGCAAGCAGCAGGAAGGGTAAGTGACCTGAGGTGAGAGGGGAATCATTATTTCACAACAAAACAGGAAACATGAACACAAAAATAAAAGCATGGGCCGTCACGCCGGTGGCGGCGTGACAGTACCCCCCCCCTCAAGGGCCGGCTCCTGACGGCCCTTCAACATCAAAAAGTCCCAAAAACAAGGGCGGGCGGAAGGGGGCACGGAGGTGGGAACACGGCCCACCCATCCGTCCCAGACAAAAGGCAGTTCAGGAGGGCGTCCTCGACGCCCGACAAGAGAGTCCCAGCGGGACCAGTCAGGAGGGCGTCCTCGACGCCCGACGAGGAGGGCCCGGCGGGGCCAGTCAGGAGGGCGTCCTCGACGCCCGACGAGGAGGGCCCGGCGGGGCCAGTCAGGAGGGCGTCCTCGACGCCCGACGAGGAGCAGAGGTGGCGGCGGGGTGTTCGCCGCCAGATGAGGAGCAGGAGGCGGCCGCTGGCCGGGCGCCGCCGGAACTGGTGCAGGCGATGGCGGCCGCTGGCCGGGCGCCGCCGGAACTGGTGCAGGCGATGGCGGCCGCTGGCCGGGCGCCGCCGGAACTGGTGCAGGCGATGGCGGCCGCTGGCCGGGCGCCGCCGGAACTGGTGCAGGCGATGGCGGCCGCTGGCCGGGCGCCGCCGGAACTGGTACAAGAGAAGGCGGCCGCTGGCCGGGCGCCGCCGGTCGAGGAACAGGACGAGGAACAGGAGGTGGCGGCCGCAAACCATGCGGCGCCTGACGAGGAACCGGAGGTGGCGGCCGCAATCCATGCGCCGCCTGACGAGGAACAGGAGGTGGAGGCCGCATTCCCTGCGCCGCCGGACGAGGAACAAGAGGTGGCGGCCGCAATCCATGCGCCGCCTGACGAGGAACAGGAGGCCGCAATCCATGCGCCGCCTGACGAGGAACAAGAGGTGGCGGCCGCAATCCATGCGCCGCCTGACGAGGAACAGGAGGTGGCGGCCGCAATCCATGCGCCGCCTGACGAGGAACAGGAGGTGGCGGCCGCATTCCATGCGCCGCCGGACGAGGAACAGGTGGTGGCGACCGCAATCCATGCGCCGCCTGACGAGCAACAGGAGGTAGCGGCCCAGGCGAAGCGGCCAGGGGCTGCGGCGGCAGCGGCCCAGGCGAAGCGGCCAGGGACTGCGGCGGCAGCGGCCCAGGCGAAGCGGCCAGGGGCTGCGGCGGCAGCGGCCCAGGCGAAGCGGCCAGGGGCTGCGGCGGCAGCGGCACAGGCGAAGCGGCCAGGGGCTGCGGCGGCAGCGGCACAGGCGAAGCGGCCAGGGGCTGCGGCGGCAGCAGACAAGGTTCCGGAGCGAGAGGCTGCAGCAGACGAGGTTCAGGGGCGAGAGGCTCCAGCAGACGAGGTTCAGGGGCGAGAGGCTCCAGCAGACAAGGTTCAGGAGCGAGAGGCTCCAGCAGACGAGGTTCAGGAGCGAGAGGCTCCAGCAGACGAGGTTCAGGAGCGAGAGGCTGCAGCAGACGAGGTTCAGGAGCGAGAGGCTGCAGCAGACGAGGTTCAGGAGCGAGAGGCTCCAGCAGACGAGGTTCAGGGGCGAGAGGCTGCAGCAGACGAGGTTCAGGGGCGAGAGGCTGCAGCAGACGAGGTTCAGGGGCGAGAGGCTGCAGCAGACAAGGTTCAGGAGCGAGAGGCTGCAGCAGACAAGGTTCAGGGACGAGAGGCTGCAGCAGACGAGGTTCAGGGGCGAGAGGCTGCAGCAGACGAGGTTCGGGGTTCTGAGGCCAGTCCGACCCTTCACCCCAGTCGCCACGGTCCAAAGCCATCAACTCTTTTATTTCTGCAATGACTCGGGCGATGTCTTCAAGCCTCTGCCAGGTCTCCAATTTGGACACTCCCGCTGGGTCCATGCTGGCCGAAGTGTACTGTCACGGCGGGGAGAGGTAGGACCCAGACGCAGGATAAGGTAAGCCACCAAGGCAGCAGGTTTATTTCCGGCCAACCAGCGTCTCCTCTCAAGCTGAGAGGAGACCGGGGAAGCAAAAAGGTGGAGAACAAAAAACGCTCCACTGGGGAGGAAAAAACAGGCAAAAGGTATAGGAGACAACAAAAGGCGCTCCGCTAGGGAGGAAAAAGGCTCAAGGCAAAAAGGGGTAACTCAAGGCGCTCCGCTGGGGAGGACAAGGCACAAAAACAAGACAAGGCACAAAAACAAGGCAAGACAAGACAATAAGGTACCGGGAACAAGGACTCGAGGACTGTGGGACGCTTCCATGCACTGACTGTGTGTGACACTTCGGCAACGGAGGGGAGAATGCAGGTGGCTTTTATTGTGGCTTGATTGGTGGCAGGTGGTGGTAATCATGGGCGGGGACCGGTAATTAGCAAGCAGCAGGAAGGGTAAGTGACCTGAGGTGAGAGGGGAATCATTATTTCACAACAAAACAGGAAACATGAACACAAAAATAAAAGCATGGGCCGTCACGCCGGTGGCGGCGTGACATTGTGTACATTTGAGCTGAATGTGTCAAAATCTTAAAAATTAACAGGTGCCCAAGCAATTTCATGCTAGAATCATCATCCGGATGCCAAAATAAACTAAATACAGCAAAAGATTTGAGTGCACAACGTTTGGTTTAGGTTTGACAGCCATAATCACCTTTTTATTGCTTTAAATGCGTTTTTAGCGCATGATTGTACATTTGAGCTGAATGTGTCAAAATCTTAAAAATTAACAGGTGCCCAAGCAATTTCATGCTAGAATCATCATCCGGATGCCAAAATAAACTAAATACAGCAAAAGATTTGAGTGCACAACGTTTGGTTTAGATTTGACAGCCATAATCAGCAATTGTGTACATTTGAGCTGAATGTGTCAAAATCTTAAAAATTAACAGGTGCCCAAGCAATTTCATGCTAGAATCATCATCCGGATGCCAAAATAAACTAAATACAGCAAAAGATTTGAGTGCACAACGTTTGGTTTAGGTTTGACAGCCATAATCACCTTTTTATTGCTTTAAATGCGTTTTTAGCGCATGATTGTACATTTGAGCTGAATGTGTCAAAATCTTAAAAATTAACAGGTGCCCAAGCAATTTCATGCTAGAATCATCATCCGGATACCAAAATAAACTAAATACAGCAAAAGATTTGAGTGCACAACGTTTGGTTTAGGTTTGACAGCCATAATCAGCAATTGTGTACATTTGAGCTGAATGTGTCAAAATCTTAAAAATTAACAGGTGCCCAAGCAATTTCATGCTAGAATCATCATCCGGATGCCAAAATAAACTAAATACAGCAAAAGATTTGAGTGCACAACGTTTGGTTTAGATTTGACAGCCATAATCAGCAATTGTGTACATTTGAGCTGAATGTGTCAAAATCTTAAAAATTAACAGGTGCCCAAGCAATTTCATGCTAGAATCATCATCCGGATGCCAAAATAAACTAAATACAGCAAAAGATTTGAGTGCACAACGTTTGGTTTAGGTTTGACAGCCATAATCACCTTTTTATTGCTTTAAATGCGTTTTTAGCGCATGATTGTACATTTGAGCTGAATGTGTCAAAATCTTAAAAATTAACAGGTGCCCAAGCAATTTCATGCTAGAATCATCATCCGGATGCCAAAATAAACTAAATACAGCAAAAGATTTGAGTGCACAACGTTTGGTTTAGATTTGACAGCCATAATCAGCAATTGTGTACATTTGAGCTGAATGTGTCAAAATCTTAAAAATTAACAGGTGCCCAAGCAATTTCATGCTAGAATCATCATCCGGATGCCAAAATAAACTAAATACAGCAAAAGATTTGAGTGCACAACGTTTGGTGTAGGTTTGACAGCCATAATCACCTTTTTATTGCTTTAAATGCGTTTTTAGCGCATGATTGTACATTTGAGCTGAATGTGTCAAAATCTTAAAAATTAACAGGTGCCCAAGCAATTTCATGCTAGAATCATCATCCGGATGCCAAAATAAACTAAATACAGCAAAAGATTTGAGTGCACAACGTTTGGTTTAGATTTGACAGCCATAATCAGCAATTGTGTACATTTGAGCTGAATGTGTCAAAATCTTAAAAATTAACAGGTGCCCAAGCAATTTCATGCTAGAATCATCATCCGGATGCCAAAATAAACTAAATACAGCAAAAGATTTGAGTGCACAACGTTTGGTTTAGGTTTGACAGCCATAATCACCTTTTTATTGCTTTAAATGCGTTTTTAGCGCATGATTGTACATTTGAGCTGAATGTGTCAAAATCTTAAAAATTAACAGGTGCCCAAGCAATTTCATGCTAGAATCATCATCCGGATGCCAAAATAAACTAAATACAGCAAAAGATTTGAGTGCACAACGTTTGGTTTAGATTTGACAGCCATAATCAGCAATTGTGTACATTTGAGCTGAATGTGTCAAAATCTTAAAAATTAACAGGTGCCCAAGCAATTTCATGCTAGAATCATCATCCGGATGCCAAAATAAACTAAATACAGCAAAAGATTTGAGTGCACAACGTTTGGTTTAGGTTTGACAGCCATAATCACCTTTTTATTGCTTTAAATGCGTTTTTAGCGCATGATTGTACATTTGAGCTGAATGTGTCAAAATCTTAAAAATTAACAGGTGCCCAAGCAATTTCATGTTAGAATCATCATCCGGATGCCAAAATAAACTAAATACAGCAAAAGATTTGAGTGCACAACGTTTGGTTTAGATTTGACAGCCATAATCAGCAATTGTGTACATTTGAGCTGAATGTGTCAAAATCTTAAAAATTAACAGGTGCCCAAGCAATTTCATGCTAGAATCATCATCCGGATGCCAAAATAAACTAAATACAGCAAAAGATTTGAGTGCACAACGTTTGGTTTAGGTTTGACAGCCATAATCACCTTTTTATTGCTTTAAATGCGTTTTTAGCGCATGATTGTACATTTGAGCTGAATGTGTCAAAATCTTAAAAATTAACAGGTGCCCAAGCAATTTCATGCTAGAATCATCATCCGGATGCCAAAATAAACTAAATACAGCAAAAGATTTGAGTGCACAACGTTTGGTTTAGATTTGACAGCCATAATCAGCAATTGTGTACATTTGAGCTGAATGTGTCAAAATCTTAAAAATTAACAGGTGCCCAAGCAATTTCATGCTAGAATCATCATCCGGATGCCAAAATAAACTAAATACAGCAAAAGATTTGAGTGCACAACGTTTGGTTTAGGTTTGACAGCCATAATCACCTTTTTATTGCTTTAAATGCGTTTTTAGCGCATGATTGTACATTTGAGCTGAATGTGTCAAAATCTTAAAAATTAACAGGTGCCCAAGCAATTTCATGCTAGAATCATCATCCGGATGCCAAAATAAACTAAATACAGCAAAAGATTTGAGTGCATAACGTTTGGTTTAGATTTGACAGCCATAATAAGCAATTGTGTACATTTGAGCTGAATGTGTCAAAATCTTAAAAATTAACAGGTGCCCAAGCAATTTCATGCTAGAATCATCATCCGGATGCCAAAATAAACTAAATACAGCAAAAGATTTGAGTGCACAACGTTTGGTTTAGGTTTGACAGCCATAATCACCTTTTTATTGCTTTAAATGCGTTTTTAGCGCATGATTGTACATTTGAGCTGAATGTGTCAAAATCTTAAAAATTAACAGGTGCCCAAGCAATTTCATGCTAGAATCATCATCCGGATGCCAAAATAAACTAAATACAGCAAAAGATTTGAGTGCACAACGTTTGGTTTAGATTTGACAGCCATAATCAGCAATTGTGTACATTTGAGCTGAATGTGTCAAAATCTTAAAAATTAACAGGTGCCCAAGCAATTTCATGCTAGAATCATCATCCGGATGCCAAAATAAACTAAATACAGCAAAAGATTTGAGTGCACAACGTTTGGTTTAGGTTTGACAGCCATAATCACCTTTTTATTGCTTTAAATGCGTTTTTAGCGCATGATTGTACATTTGAGCTGAATGTGTCAAAATCTTAAAAATTAACAGGTGCCCAAGCAATTTCATGTTAGAATCATCATCCGGATGCCAAAATAAACTAAATACAGCAAAAGATTTGAGTGCACAACGTTTGGTTTAGATTTGACAGCCATAATCAGCAATTGTGTACATTTGAGCTGAATGTGTCAAAATCTTAAAAATTAACAGGTGCCCAAGCAATTTCATGCTAGAATCATCATCCGGATGCCAAAATAAACTAAATACAGCAAAAGATTTGAGTGCACAACGTTTGGTTTAGGTTTGACAGCCATAATCACCTTTTTATTGCTTTAAATGCGTTTTTAGCGCATGATTGTACATTTGAGCTGAATGTGTCAAAATCTTAAAAATTAACAGGTGCCCAAGCAATTTCATGCTAGAATCATCATCCGGATGCCAAAATAAACTAAATACAGCAAAAGATTTGAGTGCACAACGTTTGGTTTAGATTTGACAGCCATAATCAGCAATTGTGTACATTTGAGCTGAATGTGTCAAAATCTTAAAAATTAACAGGTGCCCAAGCAATTTCATGCTAGAATCATCATCCGGATGCCAAAATAAACTAAATACAGCAAAAGATTTGAGTGCACAACGTTTGGTTTAGGTTTGACAGCCATAATCACCTTTTTATTGCTTTAAATGCGTTTTTAGCGCATGATTGTACATTTGAGCTGAATGTGTCAAAATCTTAAAAATTAACAGGTGCCCAAGCAATTTCATGTTAGAATCATCATCCGGATGCCAAAATAAACTAAATACAGCAAAAGATTTGAGTGCACAACGTTTGGTTTAGATTTGACAGCCATAATCAGCAATTGTGTACATTTGAGCTGAATGTGTCAAAATCTTAAAAATTAACAGGTGCCCAAGCAATTTCATGCTAGAATCATCATCCGGATGCCAAAATAAACTAAATACAGCAAAAGATTTGAGTGCACAACGTTTGGTTTAGGTTTGACAGCCATAATCACCTTTTTATTGCTTTAAATGCGTTTTTAGCGCATGATTGTACATTTGAGCTGAATGTGTCAAAATCTTAAAAATTAACAGGTGCCCAAGCAATTTCATGCTAGAATCATCATCCGGATGCCAAAATAAACTAAATACAGCAAAAGATTTGAGTGCACAACGTTTGGTTTAGATTTGACAGCCATAATCAGCAATTGTGTACATTTGAGCTGAATGTGTCAAAATCTTAAAAATTAACAGGTGCCCAAGCAATTTCATGCTAGAATCATCATCCGGATGCCAAAATAAACTAAATACAGCAAAAGATTTGAGTGCACAACGTTTGGTGTAGGTTTGACAGCCATAATCACCTTTTTATTGCTTTAAATGCGTTTTTAGCGCATGATTGTACATTTGAGCTGAATGTGTCAAAATCTTAAAAATTAACAGGTGCCCAAGCAATTTCATGCTAGAATCATCATCCGGATGCCAAAATAAACTAAATACAGCAAAAGATTTGAGTGCACAACGTTTGGTTTAGATTTGACAGCCATAATCAGCAATTGTGTACATTTGAGCTGAATGTGTCAAAATCTTAAAAATTAACAGGTGCCCAAGCAATTTCATGCTAGAATCATCATCCGGATGCCAAAATAAACTAAATACAGCAAAAGATTTGAGTGCACAACGTTTGGTTTAGGTTTGACAGCCATAATCACCTTTTTATTGCTTTAAATGCGTTTTTAGCGCATGATTGTACATTTGAGCTGAATGTGTCAAAATCTTAAAAATTAACAGGTGCCCAAGCAATTTCATGCTAGAATCATCATCCGGATGCCAAAATAAACTAAATACAGCAAAAGATTTGAGTGCACAACGTTTGGTTTAGATTTGACAGCCATAATCAGCAATTGTGTACATTTGAGCTGAATGTGTCAAAATCTTAAAAATTAACAGGTGCCCAAGCAATTTCATGCTAGAATCATCATCCGGATGCCAAAATAAACAAAATACAGCAAAAGATTTGAGTGCACAACGTTTGGTTTAGGTTTGACAGCCATAATCACCTTTTTATTGCTTTAAATGCGTTTTTAGCGCATGATTGTACATTTGAGCTGAATGTGTCAAAATCTTAAAAATTAACAGGTGCCCAAGCAATTTCATGTTAGAATCATCATCCGGATGCCAAAATAAACTAAATACAGCAAAAGATTTGAGTGCACAACGTTTGGTTTAGATTTGACAGCCATAATCAGCAATTGTGTACATTTGAGCTGAATGTGTCAAAATCTTAAAAATTAACAGGTGCCCAAGCAATTTCATGCTAGAATCATCATCCGGATGCCAAAATAAACTAAATACAGCAAAAGATTTGAGTGCACAACGTTTGGTTTAGATTTGACAGCCATAATCAGCAATTGTGTACATTTGAGCTGAATGTGTCAAAATCTTAAAAATTAACAGGTGCCCAAGCAATTTCATGCTAGAATCATCATCCGGATGCCAAAATAAACTAAATACAGCAAAAGATTTGAGTGCACAACGTTTGGTTTAGGTTTGACAGCCATAATCACCTTTTTATTGCTTTAAATGCGTTTTTAGCGCATGATTGTACATTTGAGCTGAATGTGTCAAAATCTTAAAAATTAACAGGTGCCCAAGCAATTTCATGCTAGAATCATCATCCGGATGCCAAAATAAACTAAATACAGCAAAAGATTTGAGTGCACAACGTTTGGTTTAGATTTGACAGCCATAATCAGCAATTGTGTACATTTGAGCTGAATGTGTCAAAATCTTAAAAATTAACAGGTGCCCAAGCAATTTCATGCTAGAATCATCATCCGGATGCCAAAATAAACTAAATACAGCAAAAGATTTGAGTGCACAACGTTTGGTTTAGGTTTGACAGCCATAATCACCTTTTTATTGCTTTAAATGCGTTTTTAGCGCATGATTGTACATTTGAGCTGAATGTGTCAAAATCTTAAAAATTAACAGGTGCCCAAGCAATTTCATGCTAGAATCATCATCCGGATGCCAAAATAAACTAAATACAGCAAAAGATTTGAGTGCACAACGTTTGGTTTAGATTTGACAGCCATAATCAGCAATTGTGTACATTTGAGCTGAATGTGTCAAAATCTTAAAAATTAACAGGTGCCCAAGCAATTTCATGCTAGAATCATCATCCGGATGCCAAAATAAACTAAATACAGCAAAAGATTTGAGTGCACAACGTTTGGTTTAGGTTTGACAGCCATAATCACCTTTTTATTGCTTTAAATGCGTTTTTAGCGCATGATTGTACATTTGAGCTGAATGTGTCAAAATCTTAAAAATTAACAGGTGCCCAAGCAATTTCATGCTAGAATCATCATCCGGATGCCAAAATAAACTAAATACAGCAAAAGATTTGAGTGCACAACGTTTGGTTTAGATTTGACAGCCATAATTAGCAATTGTGTACATTTGAGCTGAATGTGTCAAAATCTTAAAAATTAACAGGTGCCCAAGCAATTTCATGCTAGAATCATCATCCGGATGCCAAAATAAACTAAATACAGCAAAAGATTTGAGTGCACAACGTTTGGTTTAGGTTTGACAGCCATAATCACCTTTTTATTGCTTTAAATGCGTTTTTAGCGCATGATTGTACATTTGAGCTGAATGTGTCAAAATCTTAAAAATTAACAGGTGCCCAAGCAATTTCATGCTAGAATCATCATCCGGATGCCAAAATAAACTAAATACAGCAAAAGATTTGAGTGCACAACGTTTGGTTTAGATTTGACAGCCATAATCAGCAATTGTGTACATTTGAGCTGAATGTGTCAAAATCTTAAAAATTAACAGGTGCCCAAGCAATTTCATGCTAGAATCATCATCCGGATGCCAAAATAAACAAAATACAGCAAAAGATTTGAGTGCACAACGTTTGGTTTAGGTTTGACAGCCATAATCACCTTTTTATTGCTTTAAATGCGTTTTTAGCGCATGATTGTACATTTGAGCTGAATGTGTCAAAATCTTAAAAATTAACAGGTGCCCAAGCAATTTCATGCTAGAATCATCATCCGGATGCCAAAATAAACTAAATACAGCAAAAGATTTGAGTGCACAACGTTTGGTTTAGATTTGACAGCCATAATCAGCAATTGTGTACATTTGAGCTGAATGTGTCAAAATCTTAAAAATTAACAGGTGCCCAAGCAATTTCATGCTAGAATCATCATCCGGATGCCAAAATAAACTAAATACAGCAAAAGATTTGAGTGCACAACGTTTGGTTTAGGTTTGACAGCCATAATCACCTTTTTATTGCTTTAAATGCGTTTTTAGCGCATGATTGTACATTTGAGCTGAATGTGTCAAAATCTTAAAAATTAACAGGTGCCCAAGCAATTTCATGCTAGAATCATCATCCGGATGCCAAAATAAACTAAATACAGCAAAAGATTTGAGTGCACAACGTTTGGTTTAGATTTGACAGCCATAATCAGCAATTGTGTACATTTGAGCTGAATGTGTCAAAATCTTAAAAATTAACAGGTGCCCAAGCAATTTCATGCTAGAATCATCATCCGGATGCCAAAATAAACTAAATACAGCAAAAGATTTGAGTGCACAACGTTTGGTTTAGGTTTGACAGCCATAATCACCTTTTTATTGCTTTAAATGCGTTTTTAGCGCATGATTGTACATTTGAGCTGAATGTGTCAAAATCTTAAAAATTAACAGGTGCCCAAGCAATTTCATGCTAGAATCATCATCCGGATGCCAAAATAAACTAAATACAGCAAAAGATTTGAGTGCACAACGTTTGGTTTAGATTTGACAGCCATAATCAGCAATTGTGTACATTTGAGCTGAATGTGTCAAAATCTTAAAAAATTAACAGGTGCCCAAGCAATTTCATGCTAGAATCATCATCCGGATGCCAAAATAAACTAAATACAGCAAAAGATTTGAGTGCACAACGTTTGGTTTAGGTTTGACAGCCATAATCACCTTTTTATTGCTTTAAATGCGTTTTTAGCGCATGATTGTACATTTGAGCTGAATGTGTCAAAATCTTAAAAATTAACAGGTGCCCAAGCAATTTCATGCTAGAATCATCATCCGGATGCCAAAATAAACTAAATACAGCAAAAGATTTGAGTGCACAACGTTTGGTTTAGATTTGACAGCCATAATCAGCAATTGTGTACATTTGAGCTGAATGTGTCAAAATCTTAAAAATTAACAGGTGCCCAAGCAATTTCATGCTAGAATCATCATCCGGATGCCAAAATAAACTAAATACAGCAAAAGATTTGAGTGCACAACGTTTGGTTTAGGTTTGACAGCCATAATCACCTTTTTATTGCTTTAAATGCGTTTTTAGCGCATGATTGTACATTTGAGCTGAATGTGTCAAAATCTTAAAAATTAACAGGTGCCCAAGCAATTTCATGCTAGAATCATCATCCGGATGCCAAAATAAACTAAATACAGCAAAAGATTTGAGTGCACAACGTTTGGTTTAGATTTGACAGCCATAATCAGCAATTGTGTACATTTGAGCTGAATGTGTCAAAATCTTAAAAATTAACAGGTGCCCAAGCAATTTCATGCTAGAATCATCATCCGGATGCCAAAATAAACTAAATACAGCAAAAGATTTGAGTGCACAACGTTTGGTTTAGGTTTGACAGCCATAATCACCTTTTTATTGCTTTAAATGCGTTTTTAGCGCATGATTGTACATTTGAGCTGAATGTGTCAAAATCTTAAAAATTAACAGGTGCCCAAGCAATTTCATGCTAGAATCATCATCCGGATGCCAAAATAAACTAAATACAGCAAAAGATTTGAGTGCACAACGTTTGGTTTAGATTTGACAGCCATAATCAGCAATTGTGTACATTTGAGCTGAATGTGTCAAAATCTTAAAAATTAACAGGTGCCCAAGCAATTTCATGCTAGAATCATCATCCGGATGCCAAAATAAACTAAATACAGCAAAAGATTTGAGTGCACAACGTTTGGTGTAGGTTTGACAGCCATAATCACCTTTTTATTGCTTTAAATGCGTTTTTAGCGCATGATTGTACATTTGAGCTGAATGTGTCAAAATCTTAAAAATTAACAGGTGCCCAAGCAATTTCATGCTAGAATCATCATCCGGATGCCAAAATAAACTAAATACAGCAAAAGATTTGAGTGCACAACGTTTGGTTTAGATTTGACAGCCATAATCAGCAATTGTGTACATTTGAGCTGAATGTGTCAAAATCTTAAAAATTAACAGGTGCCCAAGCAATTTCATGCTAGAATCATCATCCGGATGCCAAAATAAACTAAATACAGCAAAAGATTTGAGTGCACAACGTTTGGTTTAGGTTTGACAGCCATAATCACCTTTTTATTGCTTTAAATGCGTTTTTAGCGCATGATTGTACATTTGAGCTGAATGTGTCAAAATCTTAAAAATTAACAGGTGCCCAAGCAATTTCATGCTAGAATCATCATCCGGATGCCAAAATAAACTAAATACAGCAAAAGATTTGAGTGCACAACGTTTGGTTTAGATTTGACAGCCATAATCAGCAATTGTGTACATTTGAGCTGAATGTGTCAAAATCTTAAAAATTAACAGGTGCCCAAGCAATTTCATGCTAGAATCATCATCCGGATGCCAAAATAAACTAAATACAGCAAAAGATTTGAGTGCACAACGTTTGGTTTAGGTTTGACAGCCATAATCACCTTTTTTATTGCTTTAAATGCGTTTTTAGCGCATGATTGTACATTTGAGCTGAATGTGTCAAAATCTTAAAAATTAACAGGTGCCCAAGCAATTTCATGCTAGAATCATCATCCGGATGCCAAAATAAACTAAATACAGCAAAAGATTTGAGTGCACAACGTTTGGTTTAGATTTGACAGCCATAATCAGCAATTGTGTACATTTGAGCTGAATGTGTCAAAATCTTAAAAATTAACAGGTGCCCAAGCAATTTCATGCTAGAATCATCATCCGGATGCCAAAATAAACAAAATACAGCAAAAGATTTGAGTGCACAACGTTTGGTTTAGGTTTGACAGCCATAATCACCTTTTTATTGCTTTAAATGCGTTTTTAGCGCATGATTGTACATTTGAGCTGAATGTGTCAAAATCTTAAAAATTAACAGGTGCCCAAGCAATTTCATGTTAGAATCATCATCCGGATGCCAAAATAAACTAAATACAGCAAAAGATTTGAGTGCACAACGTTTGGTTTAGATTTGACAGCCATAATCAGCAATTGTGTACATTTGAGCTGAATGTGTCAAAATCTTAAAAATTAACAGGTGCCCAAGCAATTTCATGCTAGAATCATCATCCGGATGCCAAAATAAACTAAATACAGCAAAAGATTTGAGTGCACAACGTTTGGTTTAGGTTTGACAGCCATAATCACCTTTTTATTGCTTTAAATGCGTTTTTAGCGCATGATTGTACATTTGAGCTGAATGTGTCAAAATCTTAAAAATTAACAGGTGCCCAAGCAATTTCATGCTAGAATCATCATCCGGATGCCAAAATAAACTAAATACAGCAAAAGATTTGAGTGCACAACGTTTGGTTTAGATTTGACAGCCATAATCAGCAATTGTGTACATTTGAGCTGAATGTGTCAAAATCTTAAAAATTAACAGGTGCCCAAGCAATTTCATGCTAGAATAATCATCCGGATGCCAAAATAAACTAAATACAGCAAAAGATTTGAGTGCACAACGTTTGGTTTAGGTTTGACAGCCATAATCACCTTTTTATTGCTTTAAATGCGTTTTTAGCGCATGATTGTACATTTGAGCTGAATGTGTCAAAATCTTAAAAATTAACAGGTGCCCAAGCAATTTCATGCTAGAATCATCATCCGGATGCCAAAATAAACTAAATACAGCAAAAGATTTGAGTGCACAACGTTTGGTTTAGATTTGACAGCCATAATCAGCAATTGTGTACATTTGAGCTGAATGTGTCAAAATCTTAAAAATTAACAGGTGCCCAAGCAATTTCATGCTAGAATCATCATCCGGATGCCAAAATAAACTAAATACAGCAAAAGATTTGAGTGCACAACGTTTGGTTTAGGTTTGACAGCCATAATCACCTTTTTATTGCTTTAAATGCGTTTTTAGCGCATGATTGTACATTTGAGCTGAATGTGTCAAAATCTTAAAAATTAACAGGTGCCCAAGCAATTTCATGCTAGAATCATCATCCGGATGCCAAAATAAACTAAATACAGCAAAAGATTTGAGTGCACAACGTTTGGTTTAGATTTGACAGCCATAATCAGCAATTGTGTACATTTGAGCTGAATGTGTCAAAATCTTAAAAATTAACAGGTGCCCAAGCAATTTCATGCTCGAATCATCATCCGGATGCCAAAATAAACTAAATACAGCAAAAGATTTGAGTGCACAACGTTTGGTTTAGGTTTGACAGCCATAATCACCTTTTTATTGCTTTAAATGCGTTTTTAGCGCATGATTGTACATTTGAGCTGAATGTGTCAAAATCTTAAAAATTAACAGGTGCCCAAGCAATTTCATGCTAGAATCATCATCCGGATGCCAAAATAAACTAAATACAGCAAAAGATTTGAGTGCACAACGTTTGGTTTAGATTTGACAGCCATAATCAGCAATTGTGTACATTTGAGCTGAATGTGTCAAAATCTTAAAAATTAACAGGTGCCCAAGCAATTTCATGCTAGAATCATCATCCGGATGCCAAAATAAACTAAATACAGCAAAAGATTTGAGTGCACAACGTTTGGTTTAGGTTTGACAGCCATAATCACCTTTTTATTGCTTTAAATGCGTTTTTAGCGCATGATTGTACATTTGAGCTGAATGTGTCAAAATCTTAAAAATTAACAGGTGCCCAAGCAATTTCATGCTAGAATCATCATCCGGATGCCAAAATAAACTAAATACAGCAAAAGATTTGAGTGCACAACGTTTGGTTTAGATTTGACAGCCATAATCAGCAATTGTGTACATTTGAGCTGAATGTGTCAAAATCTTAAAAATTAACAGGTGCCCAAGCAATTTCATGCTAGAATCATCATCCGGATGCCAAAATAAACTAAATACAGCAAAAGATTTGAGTGCACAACGTTTGGTGTAGGTTTGACAGCCATAATCACCTTTTTATTGCTTTAAATGCGTTTTTAGCGCATGATTGTACATTTGAGCTGAATGTGTCAAAATCTTAAAAATTAACAGGTGCCCAAGCAATTTCATGCTAGAATCATCATCCGGATGCCAAAATAAACTAAATACAGCAAAAGATTTGAGTGCACAACGTTTGGTTTAGATTTGACAGCCATAATCAGCAATTGTGTACATTTGAGCTGAATGTGTCAAAATCTTAAAAATTAACAGGTGCCCAAGCAATTTCATGCTAGAATCATCATCCGGATGCCAAAATAAACTAAATACAGCAAAAGATTTGAGTGCACAACGTTTGGTTTAGGTTTGACAGCCATAATCACCTTTTTATTGCTTTAAATGCGTTTTTAGCGCATGATTGTACATTTGAGCTGAATGTGTCAAAATCTTAAAAATTAACAGGTGCCCAAGCAATTTCATGCTAGAATCATCATCCGGATGCCAAAATAAACTAAATACAGCAAAAGATTTGAGTGCACAACGTTTGGTTTAGATTTGACAGCCATAATCAGCAATTGTGTACATTTGAGCTGAATGTGTCAAAATCTTAAAAATTAACAGGTGCCCAAGCAATTTCATGCTAGAATCATCATCCGGATGCCAAAATAAACTAAATACAGCAAAAGATTTGAGTGCACAACGTTTGGTTTAGGTTTGACAGCCATAATCACCTTTTTTATTGCTTTAAATGCGTTTTTAGCGCATGATTGTACATTTGAGCTGAATGTGTCAAAATCTTAAAAATTAACAGGTGCCCAAGCAATTTCATGCTAGAATCATCATCCGGATGCCAAAATAAACTAAATACAGCAAAAGATTTGAGTGCACAACGTTTGGTTTAGATTTGACAGCCATAATCAGCAATTGTGTACATTTGAGCTGAATGTGTCAAAATCTTAAAAATTAACAGGTGCCCAAGCAATTTCATGCTAGAATCATCATCCGGATGCCAAAATAAACAAAATACAGCAAAAGATTTGAGTGCACAACGTTTGGTTTAGGTTTGACAGCCATAATCACCTTTTTATTGCTTTAAATGCGTTTTTAGCGCATGATTGTACATTTGAGCTGAATGTGTCAAAATCTTAAAAATTAACAGGTGCCCAAGCAATTTCATGTTAGAATCATCATCCGGATGCCAAAATAAACTAAATACAGCAAAAGATTTGAGTGCACAACGTTGGTTTAGATTTGACAGCCATAATCAGCAATTGTGTACATTTGAGCTGAATGTGTCAAAATCTTAAAAATTAACAGGTGCCCAAGCAATTTCATGCTAGAATCATCATCCGGATGCCAAAATAAACTAAATACAGCAAAAGATTTGAGTGCACAACGTTTGGTTTAGGTTTGACAGCCATAATCACCTTTTTATTGCTTTAAATGCGTTTTTAGCGCATGATTGTACATTTGAGCTGAATGTGTCAAAATCTTAAAAATTAACAGGTGCCCAAGCAATTTCATGCTAGAATCATCATCCGGATGCCAAAATAAACTAAATACAGCAAAAGATTTGAGTGCACAACGTTTGGTTTAGATTTGACAGCCATAATCAGCAATTGTGTACATTTGAGCTGAATGTGTCAAAATCTTAAAAATTAACAGGTGCCCAAGCAATTTCATGCTAGAATCATCATCCGGATGCCAAAATAAACTAAATACAGCAAAAGATTTGAGTGCACAACGTTTGGTTTAGGTTTGACAGCCATAATCACCTTTTTATTGCTTTAAATGCGTTTTTAGCGCATGATTGTACATTTGAGCTGAATGTGTCAAAATCTTAAAAATTAACAGGTGCCCAAGCAATTTCATGCTAGAATCATCATCCGGATGCCAAAATAAACTAAATACAGCAAAAGATTTGAGTGCACAACGTTTGGTTTAGATTTGACAGCCATAATCAGCAATTGTGTACATTTGAGCTGAATGTGTCAAAATCTTAAAAATTAACAGGTGCCCAAGCAATTTCATGCTAGAATCATCATCCGGATGCCAAAATAAACTAAATACAGCAAAAGATTTGAGTGCACAACGTTTGGTTTAGGTTTGACAGCCATAATCACCTTTTTATTGCTTTAAATGCGTTTTTAGCGCATGATTGTACATTTGAGCTGAATGTGTCAAAATCTTAAAAATTAACAGGTGCCCAAGCAATTTCATGCTAGAATCATCATCCGGATGCCAAAATAAACTAAATACAGCAAAAGATTTGAGTGCACAACGTTTGGTTTAGATTTGACAGCCATAATCAGCAATTGTGTACATTTGAGCTGAATGTGTCAAAATCTTAAAAATTAACAGGTGCCCAAGCAATTTCATGCTAGAATCATCATCCGGATGCCAAAATAAACTAAATACAGCAAAAGATTTGAGTGCACAACGTTTGGTTTAGGTTTGACAGCCATAATCACCTTTTTATTGCTTTAAATGCGTTTTTAGCGCATGATTGTACATTTGAGCTGAATGTGTCAAAATCTTAAAAATTAACAGGTGCCCAAGCAATTTCATGCTAGAATCATCATCCGGATGCCAAAATAAACTAAATACAGCAAAAGATTTGAGTGCACAACGTTTGGTTTAGATTTGACAGCCATAATCAGCAATTGTGTACATTTGAGCTGAATGTGTCAAAATCTTAAAAATTAACAGGTGCCCAAGCAATTTCATGCTAGAATCATCATCCGGATGCCAAAATAAACTAAATACAGCAAAAGATTTGAGTGCACAACGTTTGGTTTAGGTTTGACAGCCATAATCACCTTTTTATTGCTTTAAATGCGTTTTTAGCGCATGATTGTACATTTGAGCTGAATGTGTCAAAATCTTAAAAATTAACAGGTGCCCAAGCAATTTCATGCTAGAATCATCATCCGGATGCCAAAATAAACTAAATACAGCAAAAGATTTGAGTGCACAACGTTTGGTTTAGATTTGACAGCCATAATCAGCAATTGTGTACATTTGAGCTGAATGTGTCAAAATCTTAAAAATTAACAGGTGCCCAAGCAATTTCATGCTAGAATCATCATCCGGATGCCAAAATAAACTAAATACAGCAAAAGATTTGAGTGCACAACGTTTGGTTTAGGTTTGACAGCCATAATCACCTTTTTATTGCTTTAAATGCGTTTTTAGCGCATGATTGTACATTTGAGCTGAATGTGTCAAAATCTTAAAAATTAACAGGTGCCCAAGCAATTTCATGCTAGAATCATCATCCGGATGCCAAAATAAACTAAATACAGCAAAAGATTTGAGTGCACAACGTTTGGTTTAGATTTGACAGCCATAATCAGCAATTGTGTACATTTGAGCTGAATGTGTCAAAATCTTAAAAATTAACAGGTGCCCAAGCAATTTCATGCTAGAATCATCATCCGGATGCCAAAATAAACTAAATACAGCAAAAGATTTGAGTGCACAACGTTTGGTTTAGGTTTGACAGCCATAATCACCTTTTTATTGCTTTAAATGCGTTTTTAGCGCATGATTGTACATTTGAGCTGAATGTGTCAAAATCTTAAAAATTAACAGGTGCCCAAGCAATTTCATGCTAGAATCATCATCCGGATGCCAAAATAAACTAAATACAGCAAAAGATTTGAGTGCACAACGTTTGGTTTAGATTTGACAGCCATAATCAGCAATTGTGTACATTTGAGCTGAATGTGTCAAAATCTTAAAAAATTAACAGGTGCCCAAGCAATTTCATGCTAGAATCATCATCCGGATGCCAAAATAAACTAAATACAGCAAAAGATTTGAGTGCACAACGTTTGGTTTAGGTTTGACAGCCATAATCACCTTTTTATTGCTTTAAATGCGTTTTTAGCGCATGATTGTACATTTGAGCTGAATGTGTCAAAATCTTAAAAATTAACAGGTGCCCAAGCAATTTCATGCTAGAATCATCATCCGGATGCCAAAATAAACTAAATACAGCAAAAGATTTGAGTGCACAACGTTTGGTTTAGATTTGACAGCCATAATCAGCAATTGTGTACATTTGAGCTGAATGTGTCAAAATCTTAAAAATTAACAGGTGCCCAAGCAATTTCATGCTAGAATCATCATCCGGATGCCAAAATAAACTAAATACAGCAAAAGATTTGAGTGCACAACGTTTGGTTTAGGTTTGACAGCCATAATCACCTTTTTATTGCTTTAAATGCGTTTTTAGCGCATGATTGTACATTTGAGCTGAATGTGTCAAAATCTTAAAAATTAACAGGTGCCCAAGCAATTTCATGCTAGAATCATCATCCGGATGCCAAAATAAACTAAATACAGCAAAAGATTTGAGTGCACAACGTTTGGTTTAGATTTGACAGCCATAATCAGCAATTGTGTACATTTGAGCTGAATGTGTCAAAATCTTAAAATTAACAGGTGCCCAAGCAATTTCATGCTAGAATCATCATCCGGATGCCAAAATAAACTAAATACAGCAATAGATTTGAGTGCACAACGTTTGGTTTAGATTTGACAGCCATAATCAGCAATTGTGTACATTTGAGCTGAATGTGTCAAAATCTTAAAAATTAACAGGTGCCCAAGCAATTTCATGCTAGAATCATCATCCGGATGCCAAAATAAACTAAATACAGCAAAAGATTTGAGTGCACAACGTTTGGTTTAGGTTTGACAGCCATAATCACCTTTTTATTGCTTTAAATGCGTTTTTAGCGCATGATTGTACATTTGAGCTGAATGTGTCAAAATCTTAAAAATTAACAGGTGCCCAAGCAATTTCATGCTAGAATCATCATCCGGATGCCAAAATAAACTAAATACAGCAAAAGATTTGAGTGCACAACGTTTGGTTTAGATTTGACAGCCATAATCAGCAATTGTGTACATTTGAGCTGAATGTGTCAAAATCTTAAAAATTAACAGGTGCCCAAGCAATTTCATGCTAGAATCATCATCCGGATGCCAAAATAAACTAAATACAGCAAAAGATTTGAGTGCACAACGTTTGGTTTAGGTTTGACAGCCATAATCACCTTTTTATTGCTTTAAATGCGTTTTTAGCGCATGATTGTACATTTGAGCTGAATGTGTCAAAATCTTAAAAATTAACAGGTGCCCAAGCAATTTCATGCTAGAATCATCATCCGGATGCCAAAATAAACTAAATACAGCAAAAGATTTGAGTGCACAACGTTTGGTTTAGGTTTGACAGCCATAATCACCTTTTTATTGCTTTAAATGCGTTTTTAGCGCATGATTGTACATTTGAGCTGAATGTGTCAAAATCTTAAAAATTAACAGGTGCCCAAGCAATTTCATGTTAGAATCATCATCCGGATGCCAAAATAAACTAAATACAGCAAAAGATTTGAGTGCACAACGTTTGGTTTAGATTTGACAGCCATAATCAGCAATTGTGTACATTTGAGCTGAATGTGTCAAAATCTTAAAAATTAACAGGTGCCCAAGCAATTTCATGCTAGAATCATCATCCGGATGCCAAAATAAACTAAATACAGCAAAAGATTTGAGTGCACAACGTTTGGTTTAGGTTTGACAGCCATAATCACCTTTTTATTGCTTTAAATGCGTTTTTAGCGCATGATTGTACATTTGAGCTGAATGTGTCAAAATCTTAAAAATTAACAGGTGCCCAAGCAATTTCATGCTAGAATCATCATCCGGATGCCAAAATAAACTAAATACAGCAAAAGATTTGAGTGCACAACGTTTGGTTTAGATTTGACAGCCATAATCAGCAATTGTGTACATTTGAGCTGAATGTGTCAAAATCTTAAAAATTAACAGGTGCCCAAGCAATTTCATGCTAGAATCATCATCCGGATGCCAAAATAAACTAAATACAGCAAAAGATTTGAGTGCACAACGTTTGGTTTAGTTTTGACAGCCATAATCACCTTTTTATTGCTTTAAATGCGTTTTTTAGCGCATGATTGTACATTTGAGCTGAATGTGTCAAAATCTTAAAATTAACAGGTGCCCAAGCAATTTCATGCTAGAATCATCATCCGGATGCCAAAATAAACTAAATACAGCAAAAGATTTGAGTGCACAACGTTTGGTTTAGATTTGACAGCCATAATCAGCAATTGTGTACATTTGAGCTGAATGTGTCAAAATCTTAAAAATTAACAGGTGCCCAAGCAATTTCATGCTAGAATCATCATCCGGATGCCAAAATAAACTAAATACAGCAAAAGATTTGAGTGCACAACGTTTGGTTTAGATTTGACAGCCATAATCAGCTATTGTGTACATTTGAGCTGAATGTGTCAAAATCTTAAAAATTAACAGGTGCCCAAGCAATTTCATGCTAGAATCATCATCCGGATGCCAAAATAAACTAAATACAGCAAAAGATTTGAGTGCACAACGTTTGGTTTAGGTTTGACAGCCATAATCACCTTTTTATTGCTTTAAATGCGTTTTAGCGCATGATTGTACATTTGAGCTGAATGTGTCAAAATCTTAAAAATTAACAGGTGCCCAAGCAATTTCATGCTAGAATCATCATCCGGATGCCAAAATAAACTAAATACAGCAAAAGATTTGAGTGCACAACGTTTGGTTTAGATTTGACAGCCATAATCAGCAATTGTGTACATTTGAGCTGAATGTGTCAAAATCTTAAAAATTAACAGGTGCCCAAGCAATTTCATGCTAGAATCATCATCCGGATGCCAAAATAAACTAAATACAGCAAAAGATTTGAGTGCACAACGTTTGGTTTAGGTTTGACAGCCATAATCACCTTTTTATTGCTTTAAATGCGTTTTTAGCGCATGATTGTACATTTGAGCTGAATGTGTCAAAATCTTAAAAATTAACAGGTGCCCAAGCAATTTCATGCTAGAATCATCATCCGGATGCCAAAATAAACTAAATACAGCAAAAGATTTGAGTGCACAACGTTTGGTTTAGGTTTGACAGCCATAATCACCTTTTATTGCTTTAAATGCGTTTTTAGCGCATGATTGTACATTTGAGCTGAATGTGTCAAAATCTTAAAATTAACAGGTGCCCAAGCAATTTCATGTTAGAATCATCATCCGGATGCCAAAATAAACTAAATACAGCAAAAGATTTGAGTGCACAACGTTTGGTTTAGATTTGACAGCCATAATCAGCAATTGTGTACATTTGAGCTGAATGTGTCAAAATCTTAAAAATTAACAGGTGCCCAAGCAATTTCATGCTAGAATCATCATCCGGATGCCAAAATAAACTAAATACAGCAAAAGATTTGAGTGCACAACGTTTGGTTTAGGTTTGACAGCCATAATCACCTTTTTATTGCTTTAAATGCGTTTTTAGCGCATGATTGTACATTTGAGCTGAATGTGTCAAAATCTTAAAAATTAACAGGTGCCCAAGCAATTTCATGCTAGAATCATCATCCGGATGCCAAAATAAACTAAATACAGCAAAAGATTTGAGTGCACAACGTTTGGTTTAGATTTGACAGCCATAATCAGCAATTGTGTACATTTGAGCTGAATGTGTCAAAATCTTAAAAATTAACAGGTGCCCAAGCAATTTCATGCTAGAATCATCATCCGGATGCCAAAATAAACTAAATACAGCAAAAGATTTGAGTGCACAACGTTTGGTTTAGGTTTGACAGCCATAATCACCTTTTATTGCTTTAAATGCGTTTTTAGCGCATGATTGTACATTTGAGCTGAATGTGTCAAAATCTTAAAAATTAACAGGTGCCCAAGCAATTTCATGCTAGAATCATCATCCGGATGCCAAAATAAACTAAATACAGCAAAAGATTTGAGTGCACAACGTTTGGTTTAGATTTGACAGCCATAATCAGCAATTGTGTACATTTGAGCTGAATGTGTCAAAATCTTAAAAATTAACAGGTGCCCAAGCAATTTCATGCTAGAATCATCATCCGGATGCCAAAATAAACTAAATACAGCAAAAGATTTGAGTGCACAACGTTTGGTTTAGGTTTGACAGCCATAATCACCTTTTTATTGCTTTAAATGCGTTTTAGCGCATGATTGTACATTTGAGCTGAATGTGTCAAAATCTTAAAAATTAACAGGTGCCCAAGCAATTTCATGCTAGAATCATCATCCGGATGCCAAAATAAACTAAATACAGCAAAAGATTTGAGTGCACAACGTTTGGTTTAGATTTGACAGCCATAATCAGCAATTGTGTACATTTGAGCTGAATGTGTCAAAATCTTAAAAATTAACAGGTGCCCAAGCAATTTCATGCTAGAATCATCATCCGGATGCCAAAATAAACTAAATACAGCAAAAGATTTGAGTGCACAACGTTTGGTTTAGGTTTGACAGCCATAATCACCTTTTTATTGCTTTAAATGCGTTTTTAGCGCATGATTGTACATTTGAGCTGAATGTGTCAAAATCTTAAAATTAACAGGTGCCCAAGCAATTTCATGCTAGAATCATCATCCGGATGCCAAAATAAACTAAATACAGCAAAAGATTTGAGTGCACAACGTTTGGTTTAGATTTGACAGCCATAATCAGCAATTGTGTACATTTGAGCTGAATGTGTCAAATCTTAAAAATTAACAGGTGCCCAAGCAATTTCATGCTAGAATCATCATCCGGATGCCAAAATAAACTAAATACAGCAAAAGATTTGAGTGCACAACGTTTGGTTTAGGTTTGACAGCCATAATCACCTTTTTATTGCTTTAAATGCGTTTTAGCGCATGATTGTACATTTGAGCTGAATGTGTCAAAATCTTAAAAATTAACAGGTGCCCAAGCAATTTCATGCTAGAATCATCATCCGGATGCCAAAATAAACTAAATACAGCAAAAGATTTGAGTGCACAACGTTTGGTTTAGATTTGACAGCCATAATCAGCAATTGTGTACATTTGAGCTGAATGTGTCAAAATCTTAAAATTAACAGGTGCCCAAGCAATTTCATGCTAGAATCATCATCCGGATGCCAAAATAAACTAAATACAGCAAAAGATTTGAGTGCACAACGTTTGGTTTAGGTTTGACAGCCATAATCACCTTTTTATTGCTTTAAATGCGTTTTTAGCGCATGATTGTACATTTGAGCTGAATGTGTCAAAATCTTAAAAATTAACAGGTGCCCAAGCAATTTCATGCTAGAATCATCATCCGGATGCCAAAATAAACTAAATACAGCAAAAGATTTGAGTGCACAACGTTTGGTTTAGATTTGACAGCCATAATCCTTAGCAATTGTGTACATTTGAGCTGAATGTGTCAAAATCTTAAAAATTAACAGGTGCCCAAGCAATTTCATGCTAGAATCATCATCCGGATGCCAAAATAAACTAAATACAGCAAAAGATTTGAGTGCACAACGTTTGGTTTAGATTTGACAGCCATAATCAGCAATTGTGTACATTGAGCTGAATGTGTCAAAATCTTAAAAATTAACAGGTGCCAAGCAATTTCATGCTAGAATCATCATCCGGATGCCAAAATAAACTAAATACAGCAAAAGATTTGAGTGCACAACGTTTGGTTTAGGTTTGACAGCCATAATCACCTTTTTATTGCTTTAAATGCGTTTTTTAGCGCATGATTTGTACATTTGAGCTGAATGTGTCAAAATCTTAAAAATTAACAGGTGCCC